>NC_056739.1:953407188-953694688 GCF_019279795.1 Protopterus annectens | reverse complement strand
ACACAGGTGCCCATAAATGAATGTGAAAGCTATATTTCTGTACTATGAAAGTTGTCTATGCCATGTCATATAGCCGTTTAGACACTGACATCCATATGAACAGTGTAATGCAATTGTGAAACAGTTATACTGAGACAGTAGTCTGGAAAGGTTGACACATGTAGCTGCCCAGGCCATGGTCTTCTAGTAGTACAATAGTAATGACAGACTGGCCCACAGCATATCAGAAAATCAACAGTACGTAATGCAGATGTATATGTCAGCAGCCTCTATCTACACTCTGTACACAATCCCTAGGGGGTACAGACCCCAGTTGACACAATGAGATGTATCTGTTACATAACAAGGCATTACTGACACCATCACAATCACACTGAAAAACAGAACATTCCATATGGCAGGAGGCAGTAGGCCTGCATTTACCCATGGTGGACTGTATGGTAATGTACATACAGATACCTTAAGGCAGCTTACCCCAGATACCCCCACATGTTGTTGCAGCCTAGGTTAGTCATGGTGCACCCCCCCTTACACTCACTACTACTGGGCCATATAACACGGTTACGTGCACTGCCTTCTGCAGTGCATTAGGGCACACATGTATTGTGTAGGTGGAGCCCACACATGTATGGCCCCAACCCCCCAGTATGTGTGGGGGACACAACAGCAGTGGAGGGATGGCAGGAATGACAGCATGACATACACACAGCCCAGTACATAACAAACCCTGATAGCATGTCAAATGTGCAGAGCCAGATATGTAGGTGGAGTCTGGAACACAGGCACATATGTGTACAATTGTTGTCATACAGTAAGCAAGATATGTAAATATGTACATATCTGTATGGATATATGTATAATGATATGTACATATAGCGATAATAAAAAAATAATACACTCAACGGAGTAAACACCTCATACCAATAAACAAGTAAAAACAAAGCACAAATAAATAACCTTTGGTGTGTGCGACCATGCATCAAACTGAAATATAAGGATAAACAATACTTCTTCTTCTGTAAATAGTAATTTAATAAAGTGCACAGGTAAGCGCTTTCACAACAGCTTCATAGGACCAAACAGTACAATTAAAAATACGCCCATATATACTTAAGGCACTAGTGACGTAAATTAATTATTAACACTATATTGACCTTGAAAGTTTTTATCATGCATTAAAAACTTGTTTTCTTAATTCATAAACCTACATGCAATGCAAAGATATATATATATATATATATATATATATATATATATATATATATATATATATATATAAATATATATATATATTTATAGAAACATATCTAAGCTATGAATATTATTATATTGCATCAATTTCATTAAAACTTATAAAATACATTTCTGAAAAAAAAAAAAAAAAAAAAATATATATATATATATATATATATATATATATATATATATATATATATATATATATACAAAGGCATATATATGATAGACATATATGTAAATAAAAACTTTGCTTTAAAATATACAATTCATTTCTCTGTATAGAAAATTATCATGTATAAACATATCTTATTAACGGGCTTTCAAGATAGGTTTAAGAGAAGCCCTTTCATTAAGCCCATGGCCTCTATCTGCTCTGAATTTTAAGATTCATGTCATTTCTCTTTTTTCCATACTATTCCTGATATCACCTTGCCTAATGATAGGTAATATAGCATCTATAGCCATAAATTTAAATGTATGTTGGATGCCAAACTTCAACACGTGTTTGGCCAAAGCATTATTGATATCATATTCAACTCTAGTGGAAAATTAAGGTGCTAGAGTTGAATATGATAGGGGTAGTAAGACGAGATGTTAAGAGTATAAAGATACCAATGTATTATACAAATGACAACAGAGTAATTTTTGATATAATTAATAATTATTGGAAGATACTTACCAATAGTGATGATTTTAGGGAGATTGTAGGAGATAAACCATCTTTTAGATTCAAAAATAGACCCAATCTTAAAAAATTACTCTGTCACAATATAAATAGACACATTCCAAATAATGTCTCAAAAACTAACCCATGCGGACATTGTAATTATTGCAGCTATATTAACACCAGAGGCTATTTTCTTCATCCAGATACTGGACAGTCATGTAAGTTTAAAATAAATGCTAATACAGCGAACATAGTCTGTTTAGCAGAATGTGATATATGTGCTTCATTTTATATAGGGAAAACCAATAGGTCTTTTCAAACTCGGATTAGAGAACATTTGTATGCTATCAAAGTATAGTATCTCAATAATGCTTTGGCCAAACACATGTTGAAGTTTGGCAACCACCATACATTTAAATTTATGGCTATAGATGCTATATTACCTATCATTAGGCAAGGTGATATCAGGAATAGGACGGAAAAAAGAGAAATGAGATGGATCTTAAAATTCAGAGCAGATAGAGGCCATGGGCTTAATGAAAGGGCTTCTCTTAAACCTATCTTGAAAGCTCATTAATAAGATATGTTTAAACATGATAATTTTCTATACGTAGAAATTAATTGTATATTTTAAAGCAAGGTTTTATATATATATATATATATATATATATATATATATATATATATATAATAGACATATATATATGCCTTTGTGTATATATATATATATATATATATATATATATATATATATATATATATATATATATATATATATATATATATATATATCTATATATATTTTTTTTTCCAGAAATGTATTTTATAAGGTTTAATGAAATTGATGCAATATAATAATATTCATAGTTTAGATATGTTTCTATATATATATCTTTGTATTGCATTTAGGTTTATGAATTAAGAAAACAAGTTTTTAATGCATGATAAAAACTTTCAAGGTCAACATAGTGTTAATAATGAATTTACGTCACTAGTGCCTTAAGTATATATGGGCGTATTTTTAATTGTGCTGTTTGGTCTGATGAAGCTGTTGTGAAAGCGCTTACTTGTGCACTTTATTACATTGCTATTTATGGAAGAAGAAGTATCGTTTATCTTTATATTTCAGTTTGATGCATGGTCGCACACACCAAAGGTTATTTATTTGTGATATGTACATATATGTTTGCCATATGTCCTGCACATGGAGTGGAGCCCTACCTCAGCCCCAAAAGTCCCAACATCTCAGTGCAAGGGGATGTCATGTATGTATTGCAGGTATATTTCTAGACTACTGCTACTGTAATAGGGATCATCTTCACAGACATGGTGTGTGTGGGAGGCCACATCTGCTGCGGACATGTGCCCCATTGGTTACTGACAGATATCCTAAGGTCATCATAGTACAGTACCACTGCTAGCGCAGTAATGCCCCTGTGGACTACAGCTGTGATACACCCAATATATGTGGACAGTCTGACACATGCTGGTCAGACCAGGGGTATACACAGAACCCCTTCATGCAAGACATGTGGACCAGGTCTATCAATGTGGATGTTAACAGACATGTAGATGGGTATAACACATAAATACTGGTATAGATTTGCCCCCATAGGTTATGCATTCATACACCCCTGTCTGTCCTGACACATAATAACTGCTGGTACAGAGGTACCATGGCCACATACTACCCACTAGTTAGTGACATACATCTGAACAGCATCCCACTGCTTTGTCTGACATACATGACTGTCATGGTAGCCCAGCAGAAGTACACTTGGCAAGTATCTGGACATGTCATCTCACTGGATAAGTACAGTAATCTGCTAGGCATGTAACAAAACACAGTGCAAGCTAAAGGCAGACTGACTCAACACTGGGCTACATCTCCCATGTGGGGATACACATGTACCTGCATAGATAGCAGGCTCTACAGGCATGTCACATCACAGAGTAACAGACACCTGTGTGAAAGTGCATAACCACAACCAATGTGAACACAGCCACAGACACATATGGTAAGCTAGCATACTATTACAGTATATGGACTATCTGACCTATGCCATCCTCATATGAGCCACTCACACAACACCCCTACATATACTGGGCCACGAGACAGTGTGGGCCGATGCCTGTCTGTGGTATGGGACATGTGTGTGTTCGCCCCTACAAACATGTAAGCTGTTAGGGTGACATACAATGGAGCAGTATGTAACATCAGATAGAACAGGACCAGGAACAATGACATCTACAACAGTCTCTACACAGGCCAAGGTACATATTGACTATACACACACTGTCGACAATTACCAGACTTACACATACCTCAGTACTGTACACACAACCACATAATGCCCAGGCTATGTCCTCAATTATAACCCTTACTATACATAACGTGTAGCAGTCTGATATCTCACTGGCTTGTTATCAGATATGCTGTCAATGACTATGGCGTACAGAACATATGCACCCCCTACTGCATGACATATGTACAAAGGTTGACAAAGTTGTGGCTGGAGGCACAAACACAGGGCCAATATTGACATGTCACTGTAATACCCTCATACATATACTGTCGTAACAGGGTTTGTTGCACCATATGTCCAATGAGGGATGTGACGTCAGTAACTCTCCCGGCTGTCACCATCTACTGACTGCTATCCTCACACTACCTTCTGCATTCCACAGATAGGTGCACCAAGGCTGACACATTAAAACCAAAGGCACAACACTGCCCAGTCAGCGGATGACCCTGCAGATGGGGATCTCTCATATACATGGGGCCGACATGGCAGGTATTGTGACATGTATGACAGGCATATCCAGACAAACACTGTTAAACCAACAGTACTCCACATGCAGTATAACATCACTTACAGTTTGTAGTCAGGTCAGGCACATCCCCCTCCTGTTTGTTGCCCTTTTCCACAGTGTATGTTGTTAGAGGTAAATCCCCAATCCATCTGAGATGCTGTTTGCTAAACAGCAGATCGAGTTCCTGCTCACAGTGACAGTAAAGGGCCAACACCACAATGTTGTTCCTAGGTATTGGAGTGTGTTTCCATGCAATTGGGTATGGGACTGTTACCATAGCCGTTCCACATGCAATCAGCTAGGGGAGGGCTGCAATTCATCCAGAGGCCATCAGCTGATCATGAGCATCACTTAAATTACACATGCTGCTGCCTAAGCATAGCAGGTGTGGGTCTCCAAATCCACCGGAGAGGGAGTGGGGGAGGCAGACAGATGCAAATACATGTCAGGGCTGGATGGTAGAGTAAAACAGAATCATGTTTGTGTCACACACCTACCAGCACAGGGTATCAAACCCCCGGCAACTATGTAATGCTATCACAGTTTGATGCAGTTATTGGATGCGCCACCTGCTGTGTAGTACTCAGAGCATATTTGTGATGATGAGTGACATCTGCAACAGAGATATAGTAGATATATGGTAGGTGATGTACACATGCCTGTCTGCATGAACAGCTGCCAGCGTCAACACAGGCACACTCACACAGGGATGCACACACATTGACACACTTGGCAGGGCCAGGAGTGCAACTCATCACTAACGGGATTGCCACAACACTGTGTAGGTATCACATGTACCACATGGGTCATACAGATGTCGTATGGGCATAGAGTATGATGAGGTGTCTGACATCAAACAGCATGCTTCAGTATGCCCTGGGGGGTTGAAGTGAGTGTGGATGTGGTCAGATGCACCATACAACACACACACGGACACACAGGGTGCCAGTCCTGGCATGCATGGGTGCATGTCTGCACAGGTGTGTGATGGTCAACTGTGCCAGCAGGCTGTACAAGGGTAGGGGATGGGTATAACTTGGTATCAGGCCACATGACAATGGTCTGAACTGTGTGTCAGGCCTGTAGTTTCTGCATTTGCCCACACATGTGGGTATTACATCCCCCATCCAGTAACCTGCGTGACTATTGTGTATGGCCAATGCTGTGCATCACTTGCCATGTATATGTTCCTTACTGCCCACCTCCCACATGGATGTACAGTGACATGTGGAACTGTACCTGTGGTGTCTGGCCCATGTTATGAACACAGATTATCATTGGATGTGCCAGTCTTGCCCATCTGTGGCAGGAACTGGTAATGAGCAGCAGGTTTACCCTCCACCTACATTGGTAGCATGCTAACAGCATTCCCTGATGTCAGTGTCATCTGCCCATACAGAGCATGTTATCAGGCATGGTATGTCCATTGGAAGTCACATGTGACAGCAACACGGGCTGTGCAGGTGTCCATTTAGGAACATGGTAGAGGTGCACTGTTTGCATGTACGTGCATATTGGAAAGATGGGCAGGGTGACATGCCTTTTGTAGCCCACTGCTATCACTGCAGAGCTACTATCAGTGGCCAATATGCAGTATACTACCCACATATTGGGTGTTGCCTATGCATGTGTGTGTGCTCTGGGTAATAGTGGGGTTGCTTTCTGTGATTGGCTGGCCTTGATGTCACATGTCTGGGTATGGCTTTGCACCACAGCCTCTCAGCTAATTTACATCTGTTATCCCTGTATGGTTGACATGGTGATATAGTAGGGCCACCATAAAAAAACTGAGCAAAACCCCCTCCACATTGGCCACAGGTGTCACACACTCACAGCCACCTTTACACAGGATCGCAGACAGACACACACACACACACACACACACACACACACACACACACACACACACACACACACACACACACACACCTGTCATATCTGGGAGTAGAACCCCTGCCTAACTAGTGTATTATACTACAGCACTACGCAGTTATAGTACGTGCTATGGACATTACTGGAATGCCATTTCCCCAAAGGTGTATTTCACAATGTATGACATCAGCAGGGTTACCAAAGTAGGGCATTTCAATTGTACTGTGAGTGACTAGCCTAAAATGCATTGCTCGCTACACAGACAGTGAGACACACACAAAACATCCACAACTGACATGTGTGGGTATAGAACCTCTGACCGAGGTCTATATTACACTACAGCATGGGACTTTTATAGGACACACCACAGGGATTATAGATGAACTGTCTCCCCAAAGCCGTATTTCACAATGGATGACATCTGCAGGATTGCCACAGTAGGGCATTTGAAATATACTGCGAGTGAGTAGCCTGTAATGCATTGCTCCATACACACACACACAAGGCATCCAGAACTGCCATGGGTGGGGATGAAACCCTACCACAGTTCTAAATCACACTACGGCAGTACATGGTTACAGGACGAGCTATGGAGATTACTGGGCTGCACTCTTCCAAGAGGTGTATGTCTAGGCGAGTGACATCAGCAGCCTTGCCAAGGTTGAGTATATGAATTGTAAGGAGTGTGAGTAGCCTAAAAAGCATTGCTCTCTACTCAGTCAGACACACACACAAATTCACACACACACACACACACACACACACACACACACACACACACACACACACTTGCCAGGTCTGGGGTTAGAACACCTACCTAGCTACTTTATTATACTACAGCAGTATGCAGTTACAGGATGCACTATGGAGATTACTGGGGTATCACTTTCCCAAAGGTGTATTTCTAGGTGAGTGACATCAGCAGGCTTGCCAAAGGTGAGTATATGAATTGTAAAGAGTGTGAGTAGCCTAAAAAGCATTGCTTTCTACTCAGTCAGACACACAAACAAACACACATTTTTCAGGTCTGGGGTTAGAACACCTACCTAATTACATTATCACACTACAGTGGTATGCAGTTACAGGAAATGCTACAGAGACTACTGGGCTGTGACTTTCCCAGAGATGCATTTCCAGGTGAGTGACATCAGCTGCCCTGCCAAAGTTGAGTGTAGGGAGTATGAGTAGCTAAAAAGCATTGCTCTCTACTCAGTCAGACACACAAATTCGCACACAAACACACAGTTGCCAGGTCTGGGGTTGGGTTAGAACACCTACCTAACTATGTTACCACACTACAGTGGTATGCAGTTACAGGACACGCTACGGAGATTACTGGGCTATGACTTTCCCAGAGGTGTAATTCTAGGTGTGTGACATCAGCAGCCCTGCCAAAGTTGAGTATATGAAATGTACGGAGTGTGAGTAGCTTAAAAAGCATTGCTTTCTACTCAGTCAGACACACACACACACACACACACACACACACACACACACACACACACACACACACACACACACACACACACACACACACACACACACACACACACCGTTGCCAGGTCTGGGATTAGAGCATCTACCTAATTACTTTATCACACTACAGAAGTACGTAGTTACAGGACACGCTACAGAGATTACTGGGCTATGACTTTCCGAGAGGTGTATGCCTAGGTGAGTGATATCAGTGGCCTTGCCAAAGTTCAGTATATGAATTGTATGGAGCTTGAGTATCCTAAAAAGCATTGCTCTCTACACAGTCAGATACAGACAGACACACAAACACACACTCAAACAGTTGCCAAGTCTGGGGTTTGAACTACTACCTAATTGGTTTATCACTACAGCAGTAAGCAGTTATGGGATGCACCATGGTGATTCTTGAGCTACGGCTCTCACAAAGGTGTATTTCACATTGGATAACCTTAGCAGGCTTGTCATAATACTACTATGGGGTTGGTGGTGTGTGTATGGGCCATAACCCATTCATGTAGGAGTTGACATGCCACATGTGAGCACACATGGGGTCATATGTCACAGGTATGTGTATACAGCTACTAGATGACTACTTCCTTGTACAGTCATAATGCACAGCTGGCACCACATAGTCTGTCATGCTAACAGATGCTGAAGGCTAATATCTGCAGTGAGTGCATTTGCACCTCATGTGTTTATGGGCCTTTGGCTATGTGCTGGGTGGGACAGTCCCGGATGGGTCCTTGTCATGCTGATCCTCTTCCACACATCTATGTCCATCTACCTTTGGCTTATTATAGTGTGTTGTCCTTACATATATGTCTGTATTCTTATCCACTGTGTGTGTGCAAGGCAAGATGGTGCATACTGACATGTGTCTGCACTTAAAACTGCGTCTGCCAGATATGTCTGGTCCACTGGTGTTTGCAGACATGGCCTTCATGTGTTTAAGTGTGTGAGCATGCCCAGTATGACCTTTCAGTATGTTGTTGACTGACATTGCCTTCATTCCTCTAAGTGTGTGAGCATGCCCAGTATGGCCATCTGTAGTGCATGTGTGGATCAGGTCCAGGTTGTTTGTACTGCGGTGTTAACCTTTGTGTTGTACACCAAAAGGTAGAATGCTGTGTCTGCAGGGTATCCAGCGGTTATTTGGCATGTACTGTTGCTACATTTCTGCATAGTGGTGGGGGGGTGGGGGCACCTGACTGTTTCTACATTTCTACACAGGAGTGGGTGGGGGCACACCTGACTGTTACTATAAGTTCACGTAGGATGGAGGGGCACACCTGACACTTCTACACATTTGCTAGGACTGTACTGGTATGTCGGGTACTCCATTTCAGTCTGTAGTTTTACCTATCGTGCTGGCTAGAGGCATACCAGTGTACTACAGATCCTAGCTTTCACTGTCTATATATTAGTTTCTGATTTCCTAGGCTTCACATCTTACATTAAAACTGCCTGGCCTGCTGTAGTCTGTTTGGATAGGCCTGGGGGGTGTTACACATAGAGCTCATTCAGAGGAGGCCATAGTGCAGCATTTGTTTGTGTTTGTCTACACCTATCCTGCTGAATGTAACAGTTGTTGGGTATGTGACCCCCCCCCCCAACTGGCATGTGTGAGTCACTTACCTTGTGGGTGTCCCAGTATTGAGGGTGGTGCTGCAGGGCTGCCTTTGTTGGATGCACAGAGTACACTCCCTATACATGGTTGAGCACAGGTAGTGTCATGTTTGGCATCCCTTTTAATGTATGTGCAAGTCGGAGAGAGGTGACATTTCCTGGGTCTCTACTGTGTCAGTGCATGTGCTATGCCTTGCATCTTTGCCAGGGCCAGGGCATACTGGGCACACCTCCTTCTGCCTACTGGGGCAGGCTCAGGTTGTTCCACATCCTAGTCACTCTGTGCCTGTGCAGGCCTTGACAATGGTGGGGGGCTGTGTGGCCCTGCCCCATGCTGTTCCTGCTGCAGCTGTTTCCGCAGGATCATATTGTGTAGCATGGCACATACAAGGACAATTTGGGTACATGTAGTTGGTGAATACTGCAAGGCTCCACCAGATGTGTCCAGACACTGGAACCGTGACTTGAGCATCCCAAACACACACTCTATTGTGATTCGTGTTTGTGCGTGTGCCTCATTATGAAGTTCTTGTTCGAGTGTGTGTGCATCCCTCGCTAGGTGGCCATGTGGGATGTCCCCATTGACAAATCTGTGGTACAGCTGCGTCAGATGCCAGATGTGGGAATCGTGGTAGCTTCCAGGGCAGCCAGCACAGATATTCATTATTATGTCCTGGGCATCGCACACAACCTGGCAGTTGATGGAGGGGAAGCCCTTGCAGTTGATGTAGACCCTACCCCGCTCACGGAGTGGTGCTTTGATGCATATGTACATGCAGTCTATTGCACCCACTACCTTGGGGTATTCGTGCTATTTGATGGAAGAGACACATATTGCTGGCCAACGCCTCACGAGTGATGGGGAGATATACATGCTCACCATGTGCTGACCATGGCATCCAGGAACTGGTGGAGTACCCTGGATGCTAATGCCTGTGATATCTCCATCATATCCCCAGTTGGCCTTTGGAAGGTTCCTGTAGCTAGTTTTCATAGGCCTACACATACTTTGGCATTCACTGGGATGGGTTCCCCTCTGTTAGTTCTGTGTGAGAGGCATGGCTGGTACAACTCAACAATCTGCTGTAGGAGGTCCCTGTGCACCCTATAGTGCTCCACTATCTCCAGCTCATATAGCCCTTGGTAGGTTACCCTGGATCTGTACACTCTTCTCCATCTCCTCACTGTGAGTTGTGCAGCAGCATTCACATCCTTACCACCCTCAGCCTCTTGCACATGCTGGTTTATGATAGCAAATGCAGCCCCTAACATTATTTTTTTTGCTTTCGTTTTCTAAAATGTCCCCGTTTGTATACACTGGTGGTGCAGAGTTATTGGGAATAACAAGGGGGAAAGGTGTTTGCATAGTTTATAGTGGTGTGCTGGGCTGGGCTGCTGCCTGCGTGATTGGCTGTTTCTGATACATTTCACCTGTCCCTGTCAGCTAAGCTAGTTCTCCTTGATTATCTTCCTACTGCTGTTTTCCCTTCCCATTGCCTCCCTGTTTAAGCCTGTGTGCGCACCACGTAGAGTGCTCAAATGTGCACAGAGCTGGTATTTCCTTGTTTAACTTCCTTTTTCTTCCTTTGAAACCCAGTGCGCAGAGTGCACACCCGCTTACACTTTGTAAGGAGTGCTAGACAGCTTGGACACACCTCTAGCTTAGCTGTGCTAAACTAGGAGCAGTCCCGAGCCACAGGGCTCCAATCCACTTACAGTATGCCTGACACCTCCCCATGACGTCACCTATATCCTAGTATTGCATCCAGCTATTTATACTCTTACATTATTGGCACCTGACCCACACCCTGGGAAAATCTTGGATTCACTATCCTTCCCCTCATTTGCATAGGATTGCCTGCTAATGCATAGTTACATGTCCCATACTAAGCCTCCCCCCTTAGCAACCATTTCTCACTGGCCAGGTTGTCTTATGCCTGCCATTGACTTGCATGGCAGAATACTGCTTTTAGTTAGAATGCGTATTTTAGGTATGTTTTATTATTTTCCCCTGATCCTGTTTACGTGCTGCTGCCCTATGCTTAAATAGGCAAGATCGATGAAAAAAAAAATGTTTTTTTTTTATTATTTACACATTTTGCAATGCTAAAGGCCTTCTACTTGGCCATTGGCATGCTTCATCAATGATATGCAGCCTTTATTTGGAGCTGTCATAGCTCCATTTTGTAGTTTACAGAAATGTACTCGGTTACTAACCGAGTACATTTCTGCAGACTGCACTCATCCTGCACTGACAGCTGCCTGCTTCCTGGATCGCAAATTACCTCATTTGCATGTTTTTTACCTGCAAATGAGGGTAATTTGCATACAGGAGCTCGGTCCATGCAGGATTAGCCTAAAAGCTCACGTGCACATCCCAGGAGCTTGTTCCTGGATCGCACGTCAGCCATATTGCCGAAAATAGCTCTTAGACTAATCTTGCACACTAAAAAGGGCTTCATAAATCTGGGGGATAGTCTCTAGCTGCAGTCAGAACTATAAGATACAACCTTTATGGCCTAAATTAAGTATTTTAATTGCTTACTATTTTTCAAAGCTAGCTGGACTGAGATTAACCTCTTCTCTTCCAGTATCCTCTGTTAAAACATATACATTTAATCAGTTACAATACAGCCAAGACCCACTGTTGGTACATTTTTAACACAAGCAGCTTTACAAGTACATTTTTAACCCAAGCATCTGTACAATTCATTTTGTTATACAAATGACATATAATTCTTTCCAAAATTCCAGATAGCTGTGTTTGCATATGTTACACATCCATTGCCCTACTTCTCCTGGCATAGCTGGAAATACCTCATATCATCACACAGAGATCTCAAGTGTTTCCCCAACCTAAACAGACCAGGCTACCACCCAGTGCATTAGATGGAAAATCCACTGACTTCTTGGTGGAAAAACAGAATAGTGCTTGCTAGAGTGCAAAAATACACTACTTTATCCAACAGCTAGCAAAATAATGAATTTGGAGGAAGTAAATCAATAGAACAGAGAATGAGAGGCAGCAGTATAGAAACAGAAGAGCTTATAAGGCTCATTTTACAGTAAGGGCAGATAGCTTAAAATTACCAGGTTTAAAAAGCAGATCATAGTGCCTTTTTAGGCATTGCCAAACTGAAAGTACTTCTGACACAGCAAATCAAAACCAAGCAAATTTAAAGGTATTACCACTCAGTGCTAGGAGTCTAAATAAAAGCTCCACCTCCTAGAAGGTCTCTTCACCCTAGAGAATGATGATGTCTGTGCGGTCACTGAAACATGGTTTAAAGCCATAGCCAGCACACTGACATTGCAGGGTTAAAATGCCTTCCAAATAGTTAGACTAGCTAAACACAGACAGGCACAAAAGGTGGAGGTGTCTTGATTTACATCAAAAATAAACATAACCCTCAAGGCTGGTCAGACAGGACAATGCACTTGAGCTACTCCATGTTCAAAGGAAATATCCACTGCTACTTTTTTGCAAGCTATAGGTCCCTTTCTATTACCCAGGAAACCCATACCACGTATTTAAATTGATTGGAACCACTCACCATCTAGCCCAATACCATATTCATGGGTGACTTTAATTACCCCACTGTTAACTGGGAATCCTATATGACACCATACAAACAGACACAGAGATTCCTGGATTTTGTAAACACAAACTCCCTAGACAAGATTGTCAATATATCAACCAGGGGTGCAACCATACTTGATCTGGTCCTCACTAATATGGGACAGTGCTGCACACCCCCCAGTGTAATGTATTCTCTGGTATGATCAGACCACAAAATGGTCTCATTTGAAGTAAAAATAAAACCTGGACACCCAACTAACTCTGGAATATTCAAGAACTACTCTAAGGCTAACTTCCTGCTATTAAGTGATAACCTGGCAAACTTTTAAGCCCCCATAAATGCTAAGAACACCATTGCCTATGCAGAACTGTTCACAGACACCATATACAAGCATGTTAATAGCTGCATATAAAGACAGCTGTACCCACCAGGAACTGGTACAGAACTAACTCAAAAAAAAAAAAAAACAAGCCACCCTGGTGGAATCACAAAATCAATAGGCTGTATAACAGAAGGGAAAAAAATCATGGCAAAAATTAGGAGGTGCAGCACCCAGTAGGATAAAAGCACACTCATCAAACTAAACAAACCACTCAGAGGACAGAAAAGTCTACCAAAGCCAAATTTGAGATAAATTTGGCCTCCCAGGCTAAGGACAATCACAAGGCATTTTTAAGCTATATCCAGAACCTCAAAGGCAATACAAAATTGTGTGCGGAGCTCATTGTAAATGGAGCCAAATAAACTAAGGCAGATGAAATAGCAAACCTACTGGCTGACAAATTCAGGTCCATCTTTGCTCCTCTTTACTCCTCAACTTTCCCTCAGGAAATATCATCAGATATAAATGCCCCTGCCTTCACTAGGAAACAGGTCTTTAATACTCTCTCTAAGGTCAAGAACAAAGTGTCAATGGGCCCAGACAATATCCCAGGATGCCTTCTAAATAGCATGAAACATATCAGGCCCTCTGAAGTTGCTATTTAAATGTAGCCTCCAAAGAGGCTTTGTGCCTCATGAACGGAGAATAGCAACATTCATCCCTCTGCACAAAGGTAGGCCATCTACAGACCATATAAACTACAGACCCATAAACCTCACTAGTCTTATATGCAAAACCATGGAAAGAATTGTCATGGAAATCATCAATAATGATATAGTAAACCTCCAGACACTAGACCCCACCCAGTTTGGTTTCATCAAGGACAAGTCATGCCTAATCAACCTGGTAGACTTCTTTGCAAAGGTCACCAAAGCAATGGATGAAGGAAAAATGGTTCACACTGCCTATCTTGACCTGACCAAGGCATTTGACACAATACTCCACTCAGGCATTGTTGACAAACTCAAGAGGTTAGTTACAAACCCGTATGTCACCCATTGGATAGCCAACTGGCTCACAGACAGGACCCAGGAAGTTAGAAGTGAAGACCACTACAAAGAGGACAGTTACAAGTGGAGTTCATTAAAGATTGGTCCTTGGACTGCTGGTTTTTGGAATTTACTTCTCTGAAGTCAAGGCCAATGTGAATGCTGTCTGGCTGAATAAATTTGCAGATGATTGTAAATTAGGAGCTGTCATTGAATCCCACACTGAAACAAATGTTATCCAGGAAGGGCTGACACAGACAAACAACTGGTGTCGAAGCCATGAACTAAAACTAAATACCAAGAAATACATAATAGTATCCTTTTGGAATTTATTGCCCCTATCATATTGACAACATACCCCCTATGGCTGACCCTGTAGTGTAGGACTTAGCGACACACATAGACAATAATCTAGCCTTTGATCATCACGTGTCTACAGTAGTGAGGAAATCATTTTATGTTGTGCAACTTATAAACAAAGGTATGGCATCTAGATCTAATGAAGCCATTGTTCCACTGTATTCAGCATTCATTAGACCTATCATTGAGTAAAATGCCCCATTTGGTATGCCCCTGACCAGGAATATATACAACAAATGGAATGTCCATAGAGGTTCCCCACTAAAAGTGTACAGGGCATAAGTAAAATGCCCTATGCAGACCGCTTCAAGGCCCTAACCCTGTATTCTGTCTCCTACAGGCTGTTAAGGGGAGAGCTATGTCTGGCATACAGGGCATTATCAGACTCCACTATGATGGACCTCCTGCATATCCACAAAACAACAGCACCAGAAGTACCTGATCTAAAGACATACACCTTGCCTGTGATATAAATAGGACCTGTTGGAGAGACAGGTATGTATTTCAGAGACTACCCCATCTCTGGACAGGCTCCCCATCCATGTGAAGTAGAGTTCCTCCCTAACTCAATTCAAGTGTAACTTGGACAATTGGATGGGGAGCAGGTTTGGCACCAATGTCTCTAATGGACACAGGCAACCTGTAAATGGTTCATCTCCCAGGCTCCTGCTTGTAAATGTTTCATCTCTCAAGCCCCTGTTTACATTTATCAAGTGTACCAGAACTTGTTATCTTTAACTACAAGGGGCCCCAACTAAAGCTGCTGCTGGTTGAGTTAAAATGAGGAAAAAAATGTATTCATTTTCTGATTACATTCTTTAAACTGAAGAGGGCTGTGAAATGACCCTGTTAGGATATAGCTGATAATGAACATGAGCAGGGTAAGCACTAGGGAGATCAACAACCCAGAGTGACTGGTCTCAGTGTATTCCTTAGATTTTTAAGAAGCACCAATGCTTCAGGGATGGTTTTCTCTTTAAGGGAGATTTATAAATACTAGCAGATCTCTGGATACTGCAACTCTCAACTTCTTTGCTGAAGAATTCAGCAGAATGCCAAAAATAATAGCAGAATAAAAGCTCAAAATCAGGAACATGTTTTAAATATTACTCTAATTCACTTAAAACAAGTTAATAGAATAATAACACCTTTTGCATAAAAATGCATATTTTGGGCAATAAGTATAAAACTCTGATGTCTGGATTTATTGACTTTCTGTAATCATGAATGATTTACCAGTAAATCAAACTTTAGGAAGGACAGAGCAAAATTATGAGTAAACTCAGGGAAGTTCTGTGAAACCAAGGAGAGTGACAGGTATCCATTACTACTCAATGAGGTAAATAAAAGTGAATTATCCCTAACGAGTGCTAAACAGTACTGATCTGGTGTGGCAGTACCAGTGTTGCACGATGTATTGCTATTTGCTGAAATAACTACAAAACTAGTATTGGTATGGCTTATGCTTGTGTGTGTGTGTGTGTGTGCGTGTGTGCGTGCGTGCATTCGTGCGTGTGTGTGTGTGTGTGTGTGTGTGTGTGTGTGTGTGTGTGTGTGTGTGTGTGTGTGTGTGTGTGTGTAAAATACCTTTGATTTTTATCTGTACACACACCCAGTAATGCCAGGATACATACATTATTCCTCTGGGTAACAGAAAAAAATGCAGCTAACAAGTAATTATATTTCAAAAGTAATGCATAAAATGTATCACAAAACATTCAGATACTTAGATCTTCTAGGTGTCTGGTGGCCTCCTGCTCTCCAGACTATATAAATGGATATAGGGAGCTCCCTTAATCATCCTTGGCTGCATGGGGTCCCATGAAAACTTTTACTGGCTGGAGAAAATGAGGAGAAAAATACATTAATTTTATGATTATCTTCTTTAACTATTACAGGGTTGTGATATGACCTTGTTAGGATAAACTGAAAATGGACACCAATGTCAAAACACACCCTTTCTAAAACCAGCCCTACTCAGATGTGTATGCACAGAAAGCTGCTCTAGGTTATGTAAGGGGGCATTTCTTTACTTGTCTTCACAGTCAAACCTTAGTGGTGTGCACAAGACTTCATTATAGCTTTGTTTGGTTTGAGACAGTGTGGTCATTGTTTCTTTTACAATCTGAGGTGTACAAAGAAGGTTACTATGGCTTGTGTAAGGTGCAGTGTGCTGTCAAGGAGCAGTAAAATCAAATACATTACTGTGATCATTATTTTTTTTTACTTTCTTCACAATTCCTCATCAGGGATGTATATAGGTGGCTGCCTTTGGGAGTTGTGGGTGAGGAGGTTTGCTATGTATATGTATGATAGCAGTCAATTGAAATACATGACAGTGTCAATTTGAACACCTGCTTTCATCTCAATCTAACACGAGAGAGATGTATTGGTAGTGACTGTGTTTTTGGGAGTTAGGAAAAAGACAGTATTCTCAGATAGGACCTGTGTGTCCTCACAACAATTGTCTTGTCAGTTTATTGTGAGCTAGTATTTTGTTAGCTTTGAACATTAAGCTTTGGGTACAACTTATACCTTCCTTGAAAGAAAAAAAAATGCTGAAATTCTTTTCTTACTCATTTTTGTTTAGGACACCATTGGATTAAAAAGTTGGGAAAATGCTCTAAAATGCATCTCAGAGCATCTATAACCCTATGGCTTATGTGGGCACCAGTGTAACTGAGTTATTTCCTTAATGGCATTAATGTGCTGTCTTGGTTAGAAAGGATGTGTTGAAAGGATGCAAGGAAAACTAAAGCTGAACAGCAACAATTAATTTCTTTCCTAAATCATAATTTCTGTTCAAGCCATCACTGGGTGAAAAGGTTGCGTAAAAGGAAAACAAATGTAAAATACTCTTCAGAGCATATGGAAAGTTATGATTTCTTGAAAATTCTGGAATAAGGCAAAATGTGAGAAAAGGAATTAAAAAGTAATGTGCATGGACTGGGGAGACAAAGATTGGGGGGTGGTACAGAAGGGAGGACTGGAGGGTGGGTGGGGGGCTGAAACAGTAGGCAGTGCCTTGGGTGCCACTTCAACTAAGTCTAGACCTGTGCATAGAGATATGGTAATGCATCATCTTTGCAACTAAATGCCAGTATCTGTAAATGTCCTTTATGAGATGGGCCTGCATAGTGTGGTACACAGACCTGTTGTAATGTAACAGCATTGGAGTTACAGGTCAATCTTTGTGGACTACTCCTAAAGGTTTGCAGCATGAACATAAATGTTGTTAGCAGGGGTAGCAGTGACAGGGTGATAATTAGACTGGAAGTTCCTAGGGGCCCCCAACTTGACATTTTCTGGCCAGCCCTGAGCCTAGATAATTTAAGTATCTATATCTTACATAGAATAAAAGCACTAGGTCAAGCATATTTCTTAAAACAGAAACAAAATGGAGTAGGTAAAACAGAAAGTAGCTGTATTATTTTAAGCAACTCTCAGACAAAAATATAAGTTTACTTTCCTCAACCAGCAGGGAATCACCAGCAGTGCTTGTTGTTTATGTAAGCTTGGTGTTTTATCAAAAAAGACAAAGACCCAGAAAATCACTGTTTATTTAAGGGTCACTCAAGAAACAATTTAACCAATGGTGAAAAAAAAAACAATGTGAAATGTGCAGCCTAGATAATTTAAGTGACTACCCCTTACATAGAACAAAAACACCAGGCCAAGCAATTTCTTTAAACAGAAAATAAAATGGAGCTGGTAAAACAGAAAGCAGCCCTATCAGTTTAAGCAACTCACAGACAAAAAATATTGTCTTATTTTCCTCACCCAGCAGGGAATCACCAGCAGTGCTTGTAGTTTATGCAGGCTTGGAGTCTTAGCAGAGAAAACATACCATCCACTGGTGAGTTCTGCAACTACAGGTATGAGACTGAAGGTGTAGCATCCATCAAATGTCTTATTTAAAACACAGTTCAGTTTTAAATGTTACAAACATCAGCAAGTAGTATAATTAATAATCAACACAACTGCTGCTACTAAATGGCTCCTAATGCACATAACACATTTTCTGCATGGCAAGCATCAAACAAAGCTCCTCATTAGCACTCTTCAAGAAAAATCTTGATGATTGGATGGGAAATATGAAATTCACCCCAGGGATCACCTCAGTAGCTCTGTTTGACAGTGGCACAGGAAAATAATTTTGTTGGGTGGCAAAAGCCAGGGTACCATTTTGGATGGACTTGTATAGGCCCCAGGGCCGATAGCCTAGTACCTACCTATGAACCTATGAACCTATGTCCCTTTCTCTATAGTTATGAACATGACCATTAACAGAACATGTCGGGGAGAATGCACCCATCACCATTGTGAGCAGTTCAATCAAGACAACTCAATGGCATGCAAAACACAGCTTACCAGTGAAAATCATGACATTACCTGAACATTTGAGCACTGGCCAGCATGAAGCATGGCAAGCATAACAAGCACATGTAACATGTTCTGACATTTGAATGGAAAAATGCCTGACACGGCCTCATGAACTTTAATATAACTGAACTTTGACAAAAAACTTGTAAATGTCAGCATAAGATCATTATTGTGACCTTCACTGTTTAATAATGTTGTCTGCCTCAGTAAACTATTTATCTGAGTGTATGGCTGTAGGTCATTATCCCCTTTCTTTTTTTTTGCATGTGTTCCATGAGCAGTTATCTCTGTATGTGAATGTAAATGTGAGTCTCCGCTGAAATTTTTCCCCTACTCCCCACTTGATAGTCCAAAGGAAATACCGCATACCACAATTCCCACAACCATTGCTAAGGAACAGGTCTTCAATGCACTTTTCAAGGACAAATACACTGCATCAGTGGTCTACAGTAATATCCTGGGATGCTTACTAAATCGCATAAAACATGACCTCTCTGGTCCATTTGAATCACTTTTCAACTGGATCCTGCAATCAGATTTTGTGCTCAAAAAAATGGAAGATGGCTACAGTTGTTCTCCTACACAAAGGAGGTCCAATTTCCAAATCAGGGTAACTACAGGCTCATAAGTCTGATCAGCGTCATATTTAAGGCCATGAAAAGAATCATCATGGACTTGATAAATGAGGAAATAGGTAACCTGCAAACACTAGACCCATCACAGTTTGGTTTTGTTAAAGAGAGATCATGCTTATTAAATCTGATGTACTTCATTGAAAAGGGTCACCAAAGCAATGGATGTGGACAAGACTGTGCACACATCTTACCTCAACCAGACCAAGGCTTTTGATACAGTACCCTACTCAGCCATTTTTGACAAGCTCAATAAATGTCAACCCTTTTATCACCCATTGAATAGCCATATAGCTCACAGGAATCAGCAGGTCAAAATAGGTAAAGTCACCTCCACCAAGAGGCCAGTTACTAACAGAGTCCCCCATGGCTTGCTGTTGGGCCCACTGTTTCTTGGCATCTATTTCTCTGAAGTGTAAGCAAATGGTGGATGTTCATGGCTGATTAGACTTGCAGATGATTAAAAGCTGAGGATTATCATTGACTCCCATGCAGACACAAAAATTCTTCAAGAAGGTCTATCACTGACTCACACATGGTGCCAAAGTTATGGTTTGTACTGTTTACTGCTATTTTAAGTAGTTAATTGCACTATTTTACATTGTATCTGATAGTTCTAGGGATGCTGTAGCTAGTTTGTGTGGTTTTCTTCAGTTGGGCTCCAAACCAGCCATTCTACATTAAGAAGTTTTTTTTCCTTCACTCTTGTGGCAGAAATGTTCTGATCTAACCTATCTGAGTTAGGTAATGCTGGTTGAAGGCTTATCATGTGCTTTCCCAACTGGTAGTTATCTTAAAACTTCTTCCTTTTTGCTTGCATTTAAGTCTTGTATTTGTTCAGGCTTTGGCATAATTAGTCAGAGCTGCTCATTGTTTGGTGACTTTGCTTAGGAGTGCTGAGAATCTGCTCTCACCCAAAGTGATGCATTACTTAAAAGACACAAATAAATACTTTTTTGCACTTCTCTTATTAAATGCATCTGTGTTTTAGCAGTTTCTTACGTTATTTACTGTTTTGCTGTAGTTTGCAAAAAAAAAATTGCACTGTCTACTGCTGTTTTAAGTAGTTAATTACACTGTTTTACATTGTATCTGCTATTTCTAGGGCTGTTGGGGACTGCTGGTTGAAGGCTTATTGTTGTTAGCTTAAAAGTTGTTCCTCTTTGCTCGTATTTAAGCCTGGTGTTTGCACTAAGCTGCTTTCCATGCAGTGGCAGTTGACAGTACAATGTATAGATGCAAAAGCCTTTAAGATTAGTTTTTCTTTAAACAACTGTCAGTGAAACTCTTCCAGGCTTTTCTGCTGCTCTAGGTGCAACTCATTTGTTCACTGAACAACATTGCTTTATTGCTCATCCTTAGCCTACACAAAGTATAGGTCCCTATAATAGTCTTTGAGCTACCAGCACAGTCCTGCCAAATTATCCCATTCCCTTCCCTAATAAAACATACAGTTAGAGCCTGCT
This sequence comes from Protopterus annectens, assembly GCF_019279795.1. Lineage (NCBI taxonomy): Eukaryota > Metazoa > Chordata > Ceratodontiformes > Protopteridae > Protopterus > Protopterus annectens. The sequence continues at coordinate 953,673,201 of NC_056739.1, read as the reverse complement.
ATCTTTGATGGGCAGTTTCCCATCATCTCTCTGACCAACTTGATGGACATGGGCATCCTGTGGCAATGTAGCAATTGTCTTGTGTATATTGACAACCACTTTTAAAACAAGCAAATGCTTTATGTGAGAGATGTAGTTACACTATCAAATTGGAGGCAAGACTCTCACATACACACAAATTGAATGCCAAACAGGTTGTCAGCACACATATATTACTTCCCACACTAAATAAGGACATGAAGATAAACCTACATGTGTGGAGATACTTGCTATCAAAGACTAGAGAGATTCCAAAAACCACTTACACACACAACAGTGAAAAAAGAAACACAACAGATAATAACATACACCAGTGTCTCAAACAATAAGCCCATAAGGAGTAACACCACAACACCTAATGTACTGGTCATAGGAGACTCCATAGTGAGACACAAATATTCCCCTCACCAATCTGGATAAGGAGCTAGTTATGGTTAGCTGTCTGTCAGGTGCCAGGATCTGTCAAGTCACTCAACGACTCAAGTCATTCAATCACAAGTACCAGTATGACTATGTCATTGTCCATGTTGAGGTGAATGACTTCAGACATATTTCTCTGGACTTTATGAAGAGACACATTACTGAGCTCCCAGATTATGTGTCACAGGCAAGTATAAGCCTAGCCTTAAGTAGCATTGTACCTTCTCCAAGGATGATGTCGCAATATGAAAAAAAAAAATGATCGACTTTAACAATTGGCTTAACTTTTGGTGTCAGTCCAAGGGGATCCAATAGCCATCAGCCTAGGAGGACATGGTCTACAGTCCATGCTGCTCTGTCAGAGATGGTCTGTACCTGTTTCTTCTAGGCTTTTGGATACTGGCAAAGGCATTAGACATCCCTACTGTGCCTTTTTTAGGCAGTGACAAATTAACCAACCTTCCAACATAACAAAATTCTCCCTCTAGATAAACTCAAAGTACTGCTGCTTGATGCTAAGTGGTTAAAAATGAAACTGCACTCCCTGGAAGCATTCCTCATCTTGGAAGATGCTGACATCTATTCAGTCACTGAGGCATAGTTCAAAGCTGTGGAAAGCACCCCAGCCATGCAGGGCTACACTGTGTTCCATACATTCATACCACAAAATGAGCATGATAGAACCAAATGAGGAGGTGAATCCATCTTCATTAAGGATAAGTACACCTCAAGACTGGTCAGACAGTATGACTCTCTTGAGCTACTCTATGTCCATTTAATCATAGGCAAAATCCCCTACCACATCATAGCTAGCTATAGGTCCCTCACCATGAACCAAGAAAAGCATACCGCATACCTGGATTTATTGGAGTCACTTACCATACAGCTCAACACCTTAGTCATGGGTGATTTTAATTATCCTACCATTGACTGGGAAACATACATGACCACAAACATGCTGGCTGAGGGGTTCTTGGATTTTGTCAGTGAAAAAGCTCTGGAGCAGCTAGTCAGCACAACCATGAGGGGCTCAAATGTCCTGGATATTGTACTCACTAACATGGGAGGAGACCATTAAACCCCCTCCTGTGTGATGATATCCCTGATAAGACTGGACCATAAATGAATCTCTTTAATGTAATTATAATACCAGATACCTTATCAAGCTCAAAAACACTTAAGAATTTTTCCAAGACAAATTACCTCCTACTAAGCAGTGGTATACGAAGCTTCAAAGCCCCCTTAAAACCAGATACCATGGACTCCTATGCAGAGGTTTACACTAATGTCCTGTATAACCACTTAAGCAGTTGTATGGAATTGGCTGTACTTGACCAGATTAAACTCAGGTATTGTTGGAAAAACAAGCCACTCTAATGGACCCCTAGTATAGGCTGTACAACAAAAGAAAGAAACTAATGTCAAAAAGTAAGAGGGAACTGGCTCAGCAGTGGAAAAATCTCCCTTCTAGCCTCAACAAGCAAATTTGAGATCTTGTCAAGTCCTCACAAGCTAATTATGAAGCAAAAATAGCATCTCTAGCTAAGGATAATCACAAGGCCTTCTTTAGCTATGCTCATAATCTAAAGGGGAATACCCAGATATGTGCTGAACTGGTTGTGGATGGCACCACTCACTCAACTGGAGGAAATAGCCAACCTGCTAGCTGACAGATTTGTGGCAAGCTTCACCCCCTATCTCCACCAGTCCTCCCCCAAAATATACCTGCCACCATTTCTCAGCCTATCATCTCAAGAGAGTAGGTCATCTCTCTGCTCTGCAAGGCCAAAAACAATGCATCATTATGACAAGACAACATCCCAGGCTGTCTTTTAAACAACTTAAAACATGACCTAGCAGACCCACTTGGACCCTGTTTACTACAGCCTGCATACTGGCTATGTTCCAGCAGAATAGAGGACAGCAACATTAATCATCTGCACAAAGGGGGGCCATCAACTGACCTGGGAATGATAGACCCATAAGCTTGACTAGCCTTGTCTGCAAGGCCATGGAAAGAATCATTATGGACCTTATCACCAAGGCCATAGGTAACCTCCAAACTTTGGACCCAACCCAATTCGGATTCAGTATAAGGTTAAATCATGTCTGTTAAACCTGATTATCTTCTTCAAGAAAGTCACCAAAGCCCTGGACAAGAGAAATACAATGCATACTGCATATGTTGACCTAGCCAAGGCATTTAACACAATTCTCCACTTAGGTATTATAGAAAAACTCTTCCAGTTGGGTATTAACCCCTACATCACCAGATGGGTAGCCAGCTGGCTCACCAAGAAGACACATACTGTCAAAGTGGGTGACTTCACCTCTAGCAAAAGACAAGTCACCAGTGGTGTACCACAGGGTCCTGTGCTGGGCCATTTACTTTTTGGAATTTATTTGTCAGAAATCCAGACAAATTTGGACAGCCTGTGTCTGACCAGGTTCGTGGATAATTGCAAATTGGGAGTAATCTTTGAGTCCTGTAATGATCCTAATGTACTGCAGAAAGGGTTAACACAGTCAAATAATTGGTGCCAAAGCCACGGATTGAAGCTAAATGCAAAAAATGCATTATTATTATTATTTCATTTGGGAAAGCTAATATCCCTGCTAATTACAATATAGACAATACCCCCACTAGGTGTAGACCCAGTGGTACAAGATCTGGGTACATAGGTTGATAGCAATCTGAACTTTGATCTCTATATATCCACAGTAGTAAGGAAATCCTTGTGTGTGGCACATCTCATAAGTAAAGGCATCAATCAGATCAAGATATAAGGATGTTATAAGTCCATTATACTTTGCCCTCATCAGACTACTGATTGAGTACAGTGCTTCCTTTTGTATATATCTCACTAGACACCTGCAACAGCTGGAGAGACCACAGAGGTTTCACACCAAGAAAATACAGGGTGCACAAAACAGGTCCTACAAGGAAAGACTGGAAGCGCTGTCACTGTATTGTGTCTCTTGCAGGCTGTTGAGGGGTGAACTGTGCCCGTGACATACAGGGCAGTCTTTGACCCAGTCCTGATGGAAATGCTACATATTCGTAAATCAAATTGTATGAGGGTCACTTGCTCCAGGAATCTTAACCTAGCCTCTAACATGAACAAATCATACTGGAAAGATGGATACATCTCCCAGAGACTATCCCTTCTCTGGAACAAGCTTTCCATTCATGAGAAGCAGAGCCCCTCCTTGACCCTCTTCAAATGCAACCTAGATCTATGGATGGGTGACCATCAATTCATTCCAGGGGTGACACCCATGTCCCTCATGGACAGAGGCAGTCAGTGTTAATTACCATAGACTCATACCTCTGTGGACTTGGACAATTGGGGTAACATGGAATAAATAAGGCTAGGCTTTTAAGAGCTCTGGGGCTGTTAGCCTAGTAACCTCCTATAACCCTGTAATGCTAAGAACTGCATAATTGTACCCTTTGAAAAGTCAACCACCATAGCTAATTACCATGTTGTTAATGCACCCCAAGAATCAATTCAGTGGTCAGGGATCTGTGTATGCATGTAGATAGTAGCCTTAACTTTGACCACCATGTAGGCACAGTGGTGAGGAAATCCTTCAGTGTTGCGCAACTTGTAAGTAAGAGTATGGCAGTTAGGCCCAAAAAGTTCATTATCCTACTGTAGTCTGCCCTTATCACAACAATTACAGAGAACAATGCTTCCTTCAGTATGTACCCGATCAGGCGTATACAGCAACTACATCTTCTTCAGAGTTTCAATACAAAAATAATACAAGGTGTAACAAATCTGCCTTACACAGAGTACCTTAAAGTCCTTCCACTCTACGCATTTTGATATAGATTGCTGAGGGGTAATCTATGCTTGGTTTACAAGGTGTCCAAAAGCCACACAGTTAAAAATCTTCCGCATATTTGTAAGTCAAATAGTACCAGAAATACAAGGTCTAAGGACCTGAAGTTTGTCTATGACTTCACTGACTGCACCTCCTATGAACAGTCTTCCAATCCATGTGAAACTTATTTTGTCTATTAAACAATTTATGCACAACCTAAACCACTAGACTGTGAATCAGAAATTTGCACTGGACCTGTCACTCCTGTCTATTATAGACAGTGGTACATTATGAATACCTGATCGTCAATATCCTATTTGGATACAAGATGTCATTATTCTTTTGTGAAAACTTAGCTAGGCTTTGAAAGGCCCTCCCTGGATCATTAGCCTAGTAAAAATCTATGAATATATAAATTGCACTCTCTGCATGTAATGATTCATATGAACAGCCACCAAGCAACACTGTTAAAATGAGGACAAAGTGAGATGACAATGCTGTGGAAACTTGGCAAGCCATATGACAAACATCTGAACCAGGTGGTATGATAATTGGCTTAGCACACATTAATATAATGAATAAAACAGTAACAGATACTTATTATGTTCAATCACCACAGCCTGTGACATATGAGAATGTAATATATGGTTTGCTAACAGTATTATATGTGTACGACTGTATGCTTTACCTACCTACAGATAGTACCAATCAGTAGACTGCAAAATGCAAGCATCCTGATGATGCTTGCCATTTATGAAATGTTGCAAAGAAATGCTTATCTGTACAAGTATCAGCAAACCTTGGATAGAAGTGCATTCTAACAAAAACACCTAAAGTATTGTAGGCAGATGCAACACCAGTGTTGAACTTAAGGGCATGCCACACAGTCTGCAAATGACAGCATGAGCACTGACACATCAGATACCCACTGACACATCAGATACACATTCAGTCTGTGAATAAGCGGGCTATGCACAGCATATCAGCACTGGGAAACACATCCACACATATAAGTGTGCTAACACACGCATTATAAGCAACAATCAAAACACTAAGATTGATATGCAAAGCATCCTCATCAACATATGTGTAAGAGATATACAAACCTGACTGTCGTTTAGGTTGTGGAGTACATTTCAAAACTATCTGCAGGAAATAAATGGCTTAATGCTAAATGATATTTCAATCACCTGCCTGCCTAGCTAATCCATCTTAACTAAAAGTGTTTTGTGAATGCAGTGAAAAGACTTGCCCCCAGATTCAGCAAGCTCTGCACGATGTGCAGGAATAAGCTCCCGGGATGTGCACGAGCACTCCTGCACTATTCCTGCAAGGACACAGCTCCTGTATGCAAATTTCCCAATTTGCAGATGAAAATCATGCAAATGAGGTGAACTTGTGATCCAGGAAGCTGGCAGCTGGCCGTGCAGGACTAGTGTAGTCTGCAGAAATGTACTTGGTTAGTAACCGAGTACATTTTTGCAAACTACAAAACGGAGCCATGACAGCTCCAAATAAAGGGTGTACATTATAGGCAGGATTCACAAAGCCTCCGTGTAAGAGTTACAAGGCTTACACGGAGGCTGCAGTTAAACGGTGTGATGTCAGCATGTCATGCATATGCATGAGGGCATGCTGAATCACACCTAAGGCTAACAAGGTCCGTGTAAGACAGTAGGGGGCGTGTCCATAGGGTGAGCCCTGCAAACAGACACGCCCCCAGAAGAGTAAAAGTCCCGAAAGTAAACCCCCACGACAGAGTCCGTGTAAATGTGAATAAACACAAAACATGCCCCCACAGACTATGAACATAAAATGTATAAATGAAAATCTTATATTTTTTTTTATAAGTTGTAAAGATGTTTGCCCGTGAGTGCGCTCATTTGCGCGGGCATGCCCATCGCTTAGCCACAGTTAGCAGTCAGTAGAAAAGCATATAAGAACTAAATATGCAAAGTAAGCCAAGAAGCAATAGCATAGCGGTAGAGATGTCGGCTGAAGAGGAGGCAGTCATGGTTCGAGCCCCACAACACCAAATTTTAGTTTTAGTGAAATAAGCATGAAAGAAGTCCCTGACATATATGTACATATATAAAATTATATTTTAATGTAAAATGTAATGAAATGGGCCATGTATTTTGAAGAAATGTGAGATAAAAAAAAATCTCAGATGTGCCTGTAGCTGAGCTACAGTCTAACAAGTTGAGGATATCTGCTTGTAGGTGAGCAGTGTTTTAACAGGTGTAAAATGAGTAACCGTAGGTGAGCAGTGTTTTAACAGATGTAAAATGAGTGCCCGTGGGTGAGCAGTGGTTTAACAGGTGTAAAATGAGTGCCCGGGGTTGAGCAGCATTTTAACATGCTGAAACCGTGTGGCCGTAGCTGAGCTGAGCGTAATATGCGTGCTGACAGCCAAACGACATGTAAACCAGCGTAACCCATTTGCGCGGAGCTGCGCATCGCGCCAACAAGCTATCCGGCAGTCAACATTGAGCAAGCTGTATCAAAACTGCCTTTACACAGACACAACTCCTAGCCTGTGTAGACAGTCATAAAATAAAAAAAAAGCAATGGCCAGGCTCGAACTCAGGATACCAAGCACCATAGTCAAAATACTAAACCACTAAGCCATGACAGTTGCACTTAGAAATGCAGTAATAGCATATATAGGAATGAATAGAAAGACGAGCATGACAAAGCAGGTTTTGTGATGCTGATACAATTCCAAAATGGCCAATCACAGATAAGTGTGGGAAAAACGGCATATATAAGCCCCATAGGTGGGAATACACAGCATAACCGATTGTGGAACTGACTTGCAGCCAGGATGTCAGGTGTAGGAGAGGGTAGTTGCTTCGGAGCACAGAGGTGGGGCATTGAGGAGTCCAAATATATGGTTTGGCTCCTCGTCCATGATCATGAGGCCCAACTCATGCATGTAATATTCAAGAGCTAGCAAGTTAGGCGGGTGCACGGCAAGTGCGCTTAGTAGACCCAAAGAAAGAAAAACTGCCAGCACCAAGGAGGATCCAAAATAAGTTTTATTAGAACTGAAACTAGACCAGTTTCAGCGGCAAGGCTTTCATCAGTAGTGCAGTGAGCAAAAGCAATTATTCATGATCTTATATAATATTAATTAGTGGATTCTTGTGACATCACTTCCTGAAATAGTAAAACAAATAAAGTCAAAACAAAAGCATAAATTCAAAAGTATTGGTTAGAAATAAGCATATTCAAAAACTTTTTCTTTGTTGCATATAAATCTGAGATGTAAAAAAAAGGAACGGTTAGCTGGCATATCCATGATTATAGACAAAATTAATAAAATACATATAAAATGTATACATACCCAAATATGAACCTGAAACATAAATCTGGGTATTAGATGTCTATTATTAAATACCAACCACATCATCCTTTAATGAGCTGGGATGCAAAAACATTAGTTATACAACTTAATGAAATAAAAGATAAATACACAATGCAAGTGTTAGTTAGTTACAGGTTATAATTTATCATTTAATCCAGGGGGGAAAAGCCCCCCAAGTTTCATAATCCACCTCTTTTCTTTGGCATTTAAGATGTCATGCCAACCTGTTTTGAAAGATCGATTGCCTGTAATGTGATCAATGATAGTAAATGTAAATTTGGCCGTGGGATGTTTGATGAAATGTCTATATAATGCATTAGTTAGTCTCTTGCTTCTGATGTCTCCAAGATGTTCAGAGATCCTAACACGAAACTGTCTAGACGTTTGGCCAATGTAAAATGCTTGACATGTACATGTGGCAAGATAAATGATCCAGTCTGAACTGCAATTGCCAAAAAATTGTATATTATATATTTGTCCAGTGTTCTTACTAGTGAAACTAGCTGTTTTAAAAATATAGTTGCAAAAGCTGCAATGTCCACATGGATAAATGCCTATAAGTTTGTCCCCAGTTAGTGTCCTTTGAGTTAGGGTATGATCAATAACCCTAGTTTTTTATAATGTGAAAATAATGATCCTAAGGTTTTGCCTTTCCTATAAGAAAAATAACATTGTTCTCCAAGATAGTCTTCCAACAGGGGATGTGAGTTCAATATATTCCAATGAGTATTGATTATATTTACTAAATTACCACTGTTCCTGCCATAAGTAGTAACAAATCTACATAGATCAGATTCCTTGTTGTCAGATTTGGTATTGTATTGGAGAAGAGAATCCCTGGATTTGACATGGCTAAGTTGGACTGCTGACTCAATAGTACATGTGGAATAACCTCTGGATAAAAATCTCTTAGTCAAATCAATTTGGTGATTATTAAGATCATCCACTGAGGAACAAATCCTTTTCATCCGCAAGAATTGTGATTTAGGTATGTTTCTAATGATGTGTTTAGGATGGAAACTGTCAGCATGCAGAAGAGTGTCATATTGTGGGAATTTTCTGTGGACGGAGGTTCTGAGAGTGTTGTCTCCCTGTCGTGTTAAGTGGACGTCCAAATAACTGATTTCACTCTGATTGTATTCCACAGTAAATTCAATGCCCCAGATGTTCCCATTTAAATGCTGAATAAATTCCTGGAGGTATTCCTCACCTCCTTTCCATACAAGCCAACAGTCATCCAGGTATCTTCTCCATATATCAATCTCCGGTAGGTATATGTTGTGCATAGGGTCATATATAATCATTTCTTCAATGTAGCCCATAAAAAGATCAGCATAAATTGGTGCAAAAGATGCACCCATAGCCGTGCCCTGTAGTTGCCAATAGCAGTTTTGTTGAAAATAAAAATTTTGCAACAAAGAAAATGTTTTTGAATATGCTTATTTCTAACCAATACTTTTGAATTTATGCTTTTGTTTTGACTTTATTTGTTTTACTATTTCAGGAAGTGATGTCACATGAATCCACTAATTAATATTATATAAGATCATGAATAATTGCTTTTGCTCACTGCACTACTGATGAAAGCCTTGCTGCTGAAACCGGTCTAGTTTCAGTTCTAATAAAACTTATTTTGGATCCTCCTTGGTGCTGGCAGTTTTTCTTTCTTTGGGTCTACTAAGCGCACTTGCAGTGCACCCGCCTGACTTGCTAGCTCTTGAATATTACATTGTCTTTCGTTTCCTGCTGGCTGTTGGCATTTGGGGGATCTACCATTCGGGTAGCCATCTTTCGTGTCTGTTGTTGAGGATTTTTCGCTCGGGACACTATTGGATTTATGGCATCTACATCACTTTTACTTTAATGTATTGGCTTTTTGTCATTTCCTTTCGGATTATCATGTTCGGCAAGGATATTGAGTGAGTATATGGGATGCAGCAACGCTATGTGCATAATCGCTTGTATCTACACGTGGCTGCAAGTGTTTTTCTACTTCTTTTGGAATCGGGCTGTGTTGTAAAGGGTCGTTGAGGCTATTCCGCTTTGTTTTAACCATTCTACAGTTGGTCGACATCTTATCGGGGATGCAGTTTGGCTGTATTAATGAACATTAGATTACACATGTGTGGTCTTGTTGTCCGTACATTTCTTTTTGGATTTATACATTTATTAGGCGTATTTGTGTGGTGCTTCGACTAGGAATACTGCGATCACTTGGATAAAGGGCATATGTGAAATTTCTTTGGACTTCCATGTATCCTTTGGTCACGCAAGGACTTTAAAGATCGATTGGGCTTCCTGGTTCATTTTTTTGGAATAATTCTTAAATGGACCTAACCAACATCATTTTTTCAGGTACTGTTCATAACATCCATATTTAGGAACATATTTTTCATTATTGTTGTCCGTTGGACCATAATGAGTACTTCACTTATGACATTTATTTATCTGTTGGGATGGTTTGGGCCTAGTCGTTCATTTTTCCTTTGAATACTCGATTTGAGAGAACTGTTGGAGTACAATATAACAGTGACATTTTTTCAAGGACTTTTTATGAACGCGATCTTATATTTTTGTACATATGCATACTTTATCTTATATATGATTGTGATTAATGAGCCACAGCATAAAAAAACAGGCTGTATTTGATTCTAACATTGAACACTGTTGCTCATATCTATCTGCAGTTTATTATTATATGATTTTTTGTAGACCACGTTTATACACACTAGCTTTTTAGCTTTTGTGTTGGCTAAATACTGTTTTCTGAAACTTAAATTGTTAATTATGGACATAGCTTGTGGTCATTAATATAACTTTGGAAATAGTTATCCTTATATTTCATGGGATACCTAAATGGGACATTCTCAATCTTTTATTAGCATTTGTCCAGTTAATATGCTTCTACTGGTTTTATGTCCTACTTACATTCTGACCAGTTTGGTTACATATATTTGAGGGACTATATATTGTTACACTATTGTTTAACTTGACTCATTTTGTCAATATTGGCTGGGGTCAAGGGCCATTTATTCTGAGTTAAACAGTGCTTAAAATAGTCACCTGTATATTTATACTTTTGTTGACTATAGGATCTGATGACTGCATTGAATAACTATTGATCCTTCATAACCTCTAATAATTATTAATACCTAATTATGTTTTTCAATGGTGAAATAAGTGTGTTTGCTACAACTTAACACAATATTGCTACATTCCACCTTTACATGTTGTGAGTTCTACCAAATACATGCTACACAGAATTTCTAACATATATGGGATGTTTTATATATGTTCAATAACGATTCCTTTTGATATTAGACACATAATATAATCCCAAGCCTATACATTTTTTGCATCATATATTCTTATATGATACAACCTGCATGGTTTATTACAGGACCTTGGAAACTGACATCATTTGATTTTTGTATAATAGGGCTAGTTTGGTATCGGATTTAGCCCTTTTGAATAATAGTATGTTTTTCATTATTTCAGTTATTGCATTCATTTAACAAGAGAGGCTTCTGGTGATTTAGTCTGAACAGGATTTTTTGTAAACTACTTAGGGTTACTTATCTCTTATGCATAGAGATATATTTGTAATCTATTCTGACCTTAACTCCTTTGTGATTCAAATTGTCTATTTCTTATTGGAATACATCTATTATTTGCTAATTCAACCCTTATTATTTCTGTTAAAAGTCCACTTCACATTTCTCTTCCGGTTTGCTGCAACTTATTGTCATGGATCTTAATAAATTGCTTTCGGGTTTATGCTCCGATAAGGATGACCTAAAAATTTTTGGTATTGGTACTGAACATACGGAATTGGTTGACTTGGAAACCATAGATCCAGTTGACGGTTGCGAAAACTTATTCTTCAAATTAGGCAAACAAATTAAGATGCTCAGAACAAACATTTGGCACAATAAATTGTTTAAAGCCTACCAAGCACAGAACATATCCCCTAGAGGATTGAGATGTAAAATCCAACCACTAGTGGGCACACCGGATGAAACTCTGTTGAAAGATTGGCAACAAGCACAACAGGAGGCTGCCATGACTAGAGTTAATATTTTGGCTTCTTTTTATGAGAGAACAATACAGAGTAATATTATTGAAGTGGAAAAAACATGTAACAGTCTTAAACAGTTTGAACAAAATACTAGTTTTCAGGGTTGTCTTAGCAAATTATCTAAAGAAATCTCAATTTTGGAAAACAACCTTAAAAACAAGAAATTGCACAAATTTGCCCGGGATAAGGATGACTATGATAAGGGCAAACAATTTGAATCACAAAAGGGTGTGAGGTTTGCTCATGGTACAAAGAATGCCTCCTTCATACGTAGAAAGAGACCAAGGTCTATTTTAAAAAAGACAGGGCCCAGTTATATCACTTCAGGTGATGAATCCTCAACCACAGATACGGAGACACCTAATATTGGTGATTCCTCAAATGCCAAAAGGGGCAGAAGGACTGAGGTCCCTTTAGGGGGAAAAAACACAGGGCAGGTAGGAAACACAGGGGTCACAAACTTAGAAGAGCTGTTTATGTCGATAGTGAAGTGAATAATCAACGTACAAATGTTTTAAACATTTCAAAACATGTCTTGACTGATGATCAATATTCCCTACTTAATAAAGGCCTTGGTTTTATCCCTGTTTTTTTCATTGATGAAAGTATCTTAGTTTCTGACACAATAGATTTTTGCAGAAAAATTAACCAGAAATTATTTTTCAAACAACAGGATCAAACTGATATTGCTCAAAAATCATCTGATTTTAGATTCCATAAATCTACATTTAACCCCCCTATGGATAAACATGTAGCTGTTTTTCAGCAGGCAGTTATCAAGGACATACACTTCAATTTGGGTTCTGTGGACACCATGAAGCATAATATGTCTAGGAAGGAACAAATGGCACTTACACAACTCAGACACAATACAGATATTGTTATTATTTCTGCTGACAAAGGGGGAGCGGTGGTGGTTATGGACACTGACTACTATGTGAATGAGGGTCTCAGACAACTTTCCAACCGTCATCATTACATGAAAATGGAGATTGACCCCACGCCTGGTTTTGCATTAGAAATTAATGAATTTTTGGAAGAAGCAGTGGAATCCGGGATTATCTCTGACAAAACTAAAACTCATTTGATAGTAAAGGATCCTGCGAAACAACAACTTTATTTACTTCCTAAGATTCATAAGTCCATTCACCAGCCACCAGGTAGACCGATTGTATCTGGCATTGGGTCACTTACTGAACCCTTATCTGTTTTTCTAACTGAGAAATTGAAACCATTATTAACATGTGTTAGGGCAAGAATCAAGGACACGACTGAATTTTTGCAGATTGTCTCCGAGTCTCAACTGGACCCCGAATGGCTTATGTGTACCCTTGATGTTTCCTCCCTTTATACGAGCATCCCTCATTGGGCGGGTCTTAAGGCCTTGGAATATTGGCTAAACAAAACTAATTTATACCCCCCAGGGATGAACACTTTATTGCTATGCATGGTGGAACACATTCTCACTAAAAATGTTTTTTATTTTCAACAAAACTGCTATTGGCAACTACAGGGCACGGCTATGGGTGCATCTTTTGCACCAATTTATGCTGATCTTTTTATGGGCTACATTGAAGAAATGATTATATATGACCCTATGCACAACATATACCTACCGGAGATTGATATATGGAGAAGATACCTGGATGACTGTTGGCTTGTATGGAAAGGAGGTGAGGAATACCTCCAGGAATTTATTCAGCATTTAAATGGGAACATCTGGGGCATTGAATTTACTGTGGAATACAATCAGAGTGAAATCAGTTATTTGGACGTCCATTTAACACGACAGGGAGACAACACTCTCAGAACATCCGTCCACAGAAAATTCCCACAATATAACACTCTTCTGCATGCTGACAGTTTCCATCCTAAACACATCATTAGAAACATACCTAAATCACAATTCTTGCGGATGAAAAGGATTTGTTCCTCAGTGGATGATCTTAATAATCACCAAATTGATTTGACTAAGAGATTTTCATCCAGAGGTTATTCCACATGTGCTATTGAGTCAGCAGTCCAACTTAGCCATGTCAAATCCAGGGATTCTCTTCTCCAATACAATACCAAATCTGACAATAAGGAATCTGATCTATGTAGATTTGTTACTACTTATGGCAGGAACAGTGGTAATTTAGTAAATATAATCAATACTCATTGGAATATATTGAACTCGAATCCCCTGTTGGAAGACTATCTTGGAGAACGATGTTATTTTTCTTATAGGAAAGGCAAAACCTTAGGATCATTATTTTCATATTATAAAAAAACTAGGGTTATTGATCATACCCTAACTCAAAGGACACTAACTGGGGACAAACTTATAGGCATTTATCCATGTGGACATTGCAGCTTTTGCAACTATATTTTTAAAACAACTAGTTTCACTAGTAAGAACACTGGACAAATATATAATATACAATTTTTTGGCAATTGCAGTTCAGACTGGATCATTTATCTTGCCACATGTACATGTCAAGCATTTTACATTGGCCAAACGTCTAGACAGTTTCGTGTTAGGATCTCTGAACATCTTGGAGACATCAGAAACAAGAGACTAACTAATGCATTATATAGACATTTCATCAAACATCCCACGGCCAAATTTACATTTACTATCATTGATCACATTACAGGCAATCGATCTTTCAAAACAGGTTGGCATGACATCTTAAATGCCAAAGAAAAAAGGTGGATTATCAAACTTGGGGGGCTTTTCCCCCCTGGATTAAATGATAAATTATAATCCGTAACTAACTAACACTTGCATTGTGGATTTATCTTTTATTTTATTAAGTTGTATAACTAATGTTTTTGCATCCCAGCTCATTAAAGGATGATGTGGTTGGTATTTAATAATAGACATCTAATACCCAGATTTATGTTTCAGGTTCATATTTGGGTATGTATACATTTTATATGTATTTTATTAATTTTGTCTATAATCATGGATATACCAGCTAACCGTTCCTTTTTTTACATCTCAGATTTATATGCAACAAAGAAAAAGTTTTTGAATATGCTTATTTCTAACCAATACTTTTGAATTTATGCTTTTGTTTTGACTTTATTTGTTTTACTATTTCAGGAAGTGATGTCACAAGAATCCACTAATTAATATTATATAAGATCATGAATAATTCCTTTTGCTCACTGCACTACTGATGAAAGCCTTGCCGCTGAAACCGGTCTAGTTTCAGTTCTAATAAAACTTATTTTGGATCCTCCTTGGTGCTGGCAGTTTTTCTTTCTTTGGGCCAACTCATGCATGGCCAGGTCCTGTGGGGAGCATATAGGGCTGAGGCGTGGGACTGGTTGGCACATGATCTCACCAGTGCCACAGGAATACCAAGGACTGGTGAACAGGTCCGTCACCACCATGCGGACCTGAAGAGATGGAAGCAGGATCAACTGAACCGTTGGATCCAGGAGGCCCGGCAAATGCCCAATGCCCCACTACTGAGTAAGTTACATGTAATTATTTATTTAAGAAATTAACCTAGCTGATATTATGGATATGTGTATTCCAATATTACTTCATTCACATTATAGCTGCAGGTGTCCGTTTCATGAACCGTCGAGCCTATGCTGATAGGCTGATGCGGTTGCTCCACCAGACAGGTCAGTAATTCTCTCCCTGTAACTGTAAAAAAATATATAAGTATGACAGTTAGCAAAAGAGTGCAGTGTAGTCACTAATAATAAAATGTGCAAGTAACAGTGTAAGAGAGTTTGCAAGTATTGCTTGATTAGAAAAGTGTGATGCAGCCTGTAATCCAAACATAAAAATGAAACAAGTCTGAAATAAAGATGTCCCACCTGTAATATAATAGTACATAATCTGCAGCAGGCTGAAAAGTACAGCTGCAGAAGCTGAGTAAAACACATGTGTGAAATATATCACTGTTGAAATTCTGAAACATGACATAAGTGAGACTGTTGGAAAGGATTGTTATAACTAAAGATAAAACATGTCAATAAAGCATAGAATTAAGTACCATCCTGAATTGTAAAAATAAAACAAGTGAGAGAGTGTGAGAAAGAGGTATGAATCCACCAATAAAGTAGTAATAACACCTGAATAAAGTATACTGCAGTCAGTACAGAAGGAAATGAATGTGACAGGCAGAACCAAACAGCAACATGTGTTGAAAAAAGTACTGAAGCTGGAATGTGTGTCCCAAAATCTGGATATGTTGCTCTCAGTTTGCAATATGCAGATAGTGTGGTTGTCTGAAATACCAAACATCCACAGTTGTCTATAGCCATATAAAGCAAATGTAGCAGGATGATGTAGCTGAACAGAGCCAGATATGAATGTGTATGGATAAATATGAAATGTATATTGATGTAACAGTAACATTCCTATCACCAACCTGAAGTAGTTATCACATAGGAAACTGTAGGCAGACCTGTAGTGTGTATATATCTGCAGGTAGTAGAAATGTACAGCATATGTATAGGTATTTGAAGTTGTTAATTAAATATTTCTTCACCCTACCCTATAACCACAAATAATCCATTCCACATGAAATGGGTATGTGCATTCACAATTAACACCCCTGGACATTTGTCCTATTGGTTCAAACATATTTGCATGTACGTTGATGCATGTGCCCTGTTCATACATCCAAACCTGATGGCCTGTTGCTATCAATCAACCCTGCATGTTGTTGGATTGTGTATTGCTGTTCAAACTATGCATGTGTTATGCTTGCTGTTCAATGGCTTGAATTTATGGGTGTTTGGTTAATGGGAACACTAATGCATGCTGTTACAACTAATTGTGAATGGTATTGTACGTTATTAACCCAAACTGTCATAACATAATGCAAAACATAGGACGACAGGGAAGGCGGGTTCCAGCAGACCCACCTCTCCCACCTCAGCTGGCGAGTGCACCTGGCAGTAGTGCCCAGGCCGGACCCTCCTCCGGTGGCCCTGTGCCACCTGTGGGTGGAAGCGCTGCAGGGGATGGGGCTCGTCCCCCCTCTGCAAGCGTGGCCGGAGGAGAACATCCACTCACCCTCCGTAGTGTCCGGACTGTGGTGCGTAGGGAGATCCGGCACGCTGTGCTTGGGCCCCTACGACAGCTTGAGGCATGGGTGGCACAACTCACAGGCATGCCTGCTGCCCGGCCTACACAGCCCCTAGCACAGCCCCGTCCTGGGCAGTGAAGGCACAGTGGCAACTGCCCATGGGTGGGGATCTCAGTTCCACTGTTGCCATCTGTGGGCTCATGGGCTCGAGATATCCAAACATCCGTCCCCGTCAATTGTGTAACCCCCCACATGTGTCATACACCACCCCTGTATGCATCTTGTTTGTCTTGTCTGTTAACCTCCCTTACCTACCTCCCCAGCTATACCGACTTCCTGTACCTGACATACCACTCCCACCTGAAAAAAAAAAAAAAGGGCACTCTGTACCCACAAAAAAATTACGCCCCACACATAGCTGCCCATTTTTCACACATGTCTGCTGGACATGTAAACTGGCAATTACAATTGGCTGTACAACAAATACTATTGTTGTCCTCACAGCTCTCTCAGGGGTGGAAGGTTTCAAATTTCACACCAAATTACAAACATATGCACAGCTGTTGCTGATGAAGAAATGGGCAGCTATGGGCCTTTCCTACATCCCTCTTGCAAATCCCGAGCTTGTTTTCCTACTGTCCTACCCTCTTTGTGCCCCATTTTTCACCACTTTCCTATCTTCCCATTTTCTTTTTTTTAAAAGAAAATAGCGCGGGTGTGCACGAGAGTAAGCACTTTTAAGCAGTAGTAAGCGGGTGTGCGCCTCTGTGCACTTAGCTAAGCGTGTGTGCGCAAAGCTAAGCGGCAGAGCACATGTGTGACCTCCGCGCAAACCAGCGCTAACCTGCTTACAACTGCTTAAAAGTGCCTTAGTCACTCTGAATGACAAGGCCTGTAGTTTACTCAGCAGCAAAATAAAATACCTCCCTCAGTCACAAACCCAGGACCTTGGAATCACTAGTTTACATGACTTACCACTAAGCCATGAGTGCTATACAAGAACATTGTGCTGAAAGAAATATATCATAAAATAGTAGGAATTAATGTAAAGGGAATATAGCAAGTCTAGTACACAAAGCATGTCATGTATATTTACTGTCAAATCTAGTGGATTTGTAAAATAGTACTGTGTGGTGAGAAACAGTCATGCTAGTTGGTAGCTACTAAGTAATAATGTCACAGTAGCATCTGGCAAGCATACTCAGAGCAGGATAAACACTGCCATAGTTGAATAGTTAAGGGATCAGACATAGCAACTGTGACTGAGTTACAGGGATGTCCCTGATGTGAAAACAAATGTCAACTGTGGCACACTGACACCCTGTCAAATGTACTAACAGTAGGCAGAAAGGTGTAACTACACATGCAATGGTAACTATGACTTACTGAAGGTATGCACCACCTGCACGGCACAAATGGTGTACTAATACATATGCTTGAAATGACCCACAGTCACAACTGCAGAATATCAGAATATGTCATTGGAGTAACCCACTGCTATGTACCATTCCATGAGGCTGATAAAAGATGCAGCGGAGAGTATCTGAGGCCTGCTCAGCAGCATGATCAAATACCCCTGTAAGTGTCAAGGCCCACACCATGGCCAGACCATACTGCATGCAGTAACACCCTACCACAACAAACACATAGGGAATTGCTGGCCAAACAGATTTAGCAAGCATTACAAGCTGTGAATGTAAATGGAAAATAGGAAAGCCATAGCAACACATTACAGGAAAGACACCTAGCAGGCATACAGCGAGTGAATGTAAAGGCCAAATATTGAAGCCATAGCAACAGATTGCAAGAGCCACTGCTATATATCAGTTACACCACAATCCCCACAGGAAAGCACACACACCCATATGCACAGTATTACTAGTCGTAGGTGTCAGTTCACATACACACGGAGAATAGGACACTGGAGGAAGGAATACTCAGCTTACAGAACAACATGCAATGCAGTGTCTACAACACAGCCTGAAATATGAGAGACATACCATCCCTTACACTCACAGAACAGTGTCCACAGCAAACCAGCATGGTCACCCTGATAATCTGAAAGGGTTATGCCTACCTAACAGACCTTTTTATAGCACAGTCCTGTAATCACAGTGAGAACTGCAATCACTACACAACAGGCTGCATGCAATTAGTAAATGCTGGCTAATAATTGGTGCAGCGGCCATCACATGGACATGTGCAGATACCTACAAAAGCATCCTGTACTCCCAGTCCACACATGCAATACTGTCATTGCACCCGCTGGAGGTAGAGAGAGAGAGAGAGGGAGAGAGAGAGAGAGAGAGAGAGAGAGAAAGAAAGAAAGAAAGAAAGAAAGAAAGAAAGAAAGAAAGAAAGAAAGAAAGAAAGAAAGAAAGAAAGAGAAAGAAAAAAAAACCTGAAACATCAAAGCAAAGAGGCTGACAGCAGGCCAAACAACTGCAAGCCTACACAAACAGCTGCAACAAACACAGGTAATGTAAAGTACTACTATAATACTCTACATACTGTGAACCCTCCAGATGTGTTATTGGTCTGTATCTATGTATATGAAGATGTGCATAGGGACGGGGACATACTGAAACTGTCATTGAAGACTCCACATACATATGTATGTGATGGTAGCTATGTGCACATAGCAATGTAGGTTGTAGTGCAATGTACAAGTAGGTTGTGCAGTAATGCGTGTTCAGCAGTACGTTACTGTGTGTATACATATGTGGAACTAAAAAGGAGTGTATATATATATATATATATATATATATATATATATATATATATATATATATATATATAACAAGTGTATACGTATGTATATCGAGATATGTATGTATATATATATATATAATATGCATATGTGTATACATAGATATATATAGTTTCACAGTGTCATAGTTTAGTACTAGCCTATCTGCAGACAGTGTATAGAATAGATTTAGAAACTCGCGCCTCTTTATAGTAGTTACAGTGAAGATCCCCCCTAAATAATAGCATTAGTTTACTGTGCCTCTGTCTAGTAGTGACACAGAGAAGACCCCTGCTGTAAACCTATGATCTCCCATCCACTTGTCAAGAATGCACATGAAGAGTGTCAGTGAGGGTCTCTGCCTAACATGAACTGGGACCCTGTTCCACAGTATGGGAAACCTCTTAGTGATGGATATGTCCCTACAGTATGTACTATTCATATGTGGGCTGAGGTTTAAATCTATAGCTGTCGTGCTTCTGATGGATTTGGATTGTATGAGGTGGAACATGTCCATCACTACCAGA
Source organism: Protopterus annectens (assembly GCF_019279795.1). Lineage (NCBI taxonomy): Eukaryota > Metazoa > Chordata > Ceratodontiformes > Protopteridae > Protopterus > Protopterus annectens. Next base: position 953,653,145 of record NC_056739.1, on the reverse strand, counting down.
TTGGACATGTCCTACTACATCAGGCACCGATCACCCCTACGTAGGCAGTATGCTATGGAATAGAGCATGAGTTACGTTAGTCTGGCAGCATATGACAGTTGTTGCAGACTCTTGATCCTCCTGGTGATGTACTCATGGGGTCCCCCTAGCTGTTGCAAGTGCCAGGTGAGGTACATACCAAATGGGGCATAGTACACAGTCATGGGCCTAATAAGGGAGGAGTATAGGGGTACAATGACTCCTTTTGATGTGGATGTGAATCCCTTCATGATAAGGTGGGCAAGGTAGGAAGTCCATCCAACCACTTTGGCAATGTGGATGTCAAATGAGAGGTCAGCATTGCACAGTGTCACCAGGTCTCTGATTACTTTGTCTGTACTCAGTGGGCTATTGTCTATGTGATAATATGTGGTACCTTGTCCGTCCAAAAGGGTATGAGTATACATTACGTGGCATGCAATGTCAGGCCATGACTCCGGCAGCAGTTGTTGGTGTCCGTGAGGCCTGTCAATAGGATGCATGTGTCAGCAGGTGTATCGCCTAAGGCGGCCAGTATGCAGTCATCTTTGAACATTGTCAGCCACTACCCTCCCATGTCTACTTCCACATCTGAGAATGATATGCCGAACATGAGCAGTCCCAGGACCACATGTGACTGGCTCTGAGTCTGACATGGCACCAGTGAGGTTGACTATAGGGTTTCTATCCGTTAGCCGGTTTGCAACCCATCATGTGACATATGGATTTACATTTCAGCTGTTGATCATGTCTATGATGGCAGAGTGCGGTATTGTGTCGAACGCCGTAGGCAAGTCCAGGTAGGATGTATGGACCACTGTGCCCTCAACAATGGCTCTAGTGATTGATTTGAAAAGGTCAACCAGGTTCATAAGGCAGGATCTGCCCTCTACAAAGCCAAACCGGGTGGGATCAAGTGTCTAAGTCCCCAATGTCTCTGTGTATGGGTACCATAATGATCCTTTCCATAGTGTTGTAGACCAGGCTGGTTAAGCTTATGGGGCGGTAGTTACCAGGGTCTGTAGAGGTGCCTCCTGTGTGGAGTGGGACTACTGTTGCTGTATGCCAGTGTCCAGGTACATATGCTGTAGTAAGGCTATGGCTGAATAGCATGTAATATGCATGTGTAGCTCCTCTTACAGTTCACGTAGCATGCAACCTGCAATACCGTTGGGTCCCATTGATGCTGTGTTTACAGCTCTGCTGAGGGAGGTTCCCAGCTGGACATCTGAGATGACAGGGAGGTTACAGTCAGCTGGGATAAGTAATTCCACATGTGTGGGTGAGGGAGGGGAGAAACCTGCACTGAACCTGTCTGCCAGACTGTTGGCATTATCTGTGTGTTCAGTGTAGCGTATGTCACTGTGAACTAACTGTGAACACAACTGAGGGTTCCCACCCAGGTGTGCAACATAGCAGAGGAAGGCCTTGTGGTTATCTGTAGTGACCATAGTGATGTCCCTCTCATTGTTGGCCTTGCATGTTTGTATGACAAAACGTATCTTTCTACTACTGCTGATCAGAGATGCCGTAGCTCTATGGAAGTATGCTCTGCCATGCAGTAGCTACCTTCTGTTGTTATACAATTTGTTCATGGCTGGGGTCCACCAGACAGGACGCCTGCCCTTGGTGGAGAGGGTCATGGTTTCATTTGTGATTGCATGATCCATGCATTCTTGGAGATGTCTGTAGAAGCATATGTGAAGGTGTCTGCATTGTGGGAAGTGGATTACACTGGCCCAGTGGGCATTAAGGATACCAACTCAGTTATAAGATGTGTAAAGTCGGCATGTGAAAGGTTTCCCACTGTAGTCTTCTGTGTTGTGGGGGAGGTGGGATATGTATATCCAGGGGGATTAGTCTGTGGTCAGATGTGACTAGTGAGGGGTATACTTCCAGTGTGTAGCACATTGTCCCCATGTTTGTGATGATCAGGTCTAGTATATTATCTCCTGTTGTGGGAGAGGTGACTAGCTGTTCCATTGCATTTGACATAGTGTATTCCAGGAAACGTTGGGCTAAGGTGTTTGGGGTAGAATAATGCACCCAATTTATGTTAGGGTAGTCGCAGTATCCCAATATGATGATGTGTGGTGGGACATTCATATCCTCCAATGTCTACAGGAAGGCTGACTGTGGTCCCTGAGATTGGGATGGTGGTCTGTAACATGCTACCAGTTGTATAGCAGGTTTGCCTACAGTTATCTGTACCTGGATGGTCTGTGATGCTTCATGTGTTGCCGCTAACCTGGTGGTGTGTGTGTCCTCCATGAATATGGACACACACCCTCCCTTTTTGTTTTGTCCCGAGTCCTGGGGCCAAAATGCATGATACAGGGTATAGCCTGGTACCGCTGGTGTGCTCTCAGGAGTCTTGAACCAGGTTCTCACTTACTGCACAGCCATCGAAATTGGTAGAATATGTACGTACAGATATATTTAATACACACATACATATATAGATATCTGTAGAGACTTATACATATACAGATAGATCTGACTGACAACAGATATGTCTGTATACTACTATCTTTCACTCTCTGTCCCACCCCCTCACACTCGCCCTGTGTCTCTCTCTCACTCACTCCCCCTCTCTCTCCACATCTATATGTATATATCTACATCTATATATACATATTATATATACATATATACAAACAGATATATATCCATATACAGATATAAATATATCAATACATATATATATATATATATATATATATATATATATATATATATATATATATATATACAAATATAGACTGTGTGAGGCACATGTGTGCAGATGTCTTGCAACAGGTGCCTGGTGTCACAGGCATGGAGTGAACACCATTGTGGATACTGGAGTACCATACCCCATTCAAAAACACTGACACCAGTAACCACCACATATGTACATGCCTGCACACCACTGCATGTGTCAGGGGGGACAGGGTCAACAAGTGTACAATAGGCTTCACATTGATATACACAGTGGCACACTATTCCTGTAATACCTGTACATGGAATGTGTCAGCGGACATGGTGTGTCAGCTATGGACATGTAGGTCACTGTACCCCTCCACACCCCACAATGTCCTACACGGTATGTACCTCCCATGACAGCTACAGATATGGAGAAGGACACAGACATATGCAAGTAACTGTGTCAATGCACTCAAACACCACAGAGCGCACACAGACTACCTACATAGAGGTTACCACTGCTGGATATACATAGTTCAGTCACACCCATGACCGTTGTCTACCAACCATGGTAACACCTCCAATATCCACAACACAAATTACCTATGTCTGTCATCCTTGTCACTGCAGTATAGAGCACATGGTTTAGGTACGGGACCCTACCCACAGATATGACATACCCTGTAGTACACCACACAGAATTAAGAAGCAAGGCTCCCCATGAGTAGATGTCAGACATACCCCTGCTGAATGTTATGCTGATAGGTAATATGCCATATGAGTCCGCCTGTTTAACTGTTTGTAAGGAGCAGGTACGATCGTAACACATGTGTCACAAGGGACAGGTTAGCATAACAGTATGCTGCTGTAGGCCCAGAGCCAAAAGCACACTACCTACCTAGGACACAATGCACACCCATGAACACATTGCAAACGGAATATGTGAGGTGGAATGAGTGTGCTGTCACTGGGTGCATGTTGTGTTCTGGTGTGATTGCTCACCATGACTGTCTGTCTGTCATGGTAGTGTGTGTCCTTGGTGTGAGGCCAGAGACAGGTGTGTGAGGTATTGCGATCAACACATACTACATTGCCATATGTTGTGCTGTGTTACCCTGTATGTCACTGTGGTGTAGGTAGGGTTATGGCAAGTAAGAGTAGTGTGCATTACCAGTGAAATATGTAACGTGCATTGTGTGCAGTGCATGGGCTGATAATGTTCCCCATACAGTACCTTGATACAAACCCCCAGTGTGAGGTTGTGTATTGTACCCGAAACAGTGTGTTGACTGCTGCAGTATACTAGTCTGTTGTATGGAGTGTGCCAGGTACTGTTGCACAGTTGTCCGGTGAGCACTGATATCTGGTCATGTACATGTGTATCCCCCAATAGACAGACAGATGTTATATATGGTGCCTAAGTTATATCACTGCAGTCGAGTATTATGTGTATTATGTGTGCTATAGTTTGCTGACAGATATTGCTGACATATTTTCCTTCTCCTTTTCAGGGCCATGGTTCACCAGCGGAACCCAGTCTACTCCGCTGCAGAGGAAGTGGAGATACACCAGAGCCTGGTGCGGGATTTTGCTGTACTCTTTTCCTGCACCAGCCAGAACCAGCAGGAGAGGGCTGCACTGTGGCAGGTACGCCATCACTGCAGTGATTTAATTAGAAATGTCCATCAATGTGCGGCGGATATCCACAGGCAGCAGCTTGCCACAGGTGGTGGGGTGGCTAGACATCGCCCCCTTACCAGACTGGAGGGACTACTCCAGAGTGTTGTGGCTCCAGCACAGCAGCAACAACAACAGCATACATGTGTAATGATGGAGGCTGGAGCCACACAGCAGCAGGACACAGAGCATGCAGGTAACATGCCATGTGTATAGTTGAGCATTCTGTACACTGTTAGGTTATGCATGTGTGAGGTGTGTCTTCGTTTTGTAGTTGTAATCTTGGTAATTAATGTGCATTAGTGATAACCTCATTATCTGCAGTACACCTGTGGAAGCTAACTGTTGCACTACTGAACTGTATCATGCCCACAGTATCAATGGCACAGTTGTGCCCACTGATGATAAATGTCTCTTTTCCGCAGGTCCTTCTGGTGTAACAGCAAGGCAGCCTATCCATACTGGTGAGTGTGTAATACCATTACCTTCAATACTCTGTATACTAATAGTAATAATAGGCTGAAGCAGTAGTGCTATGTGTTTGATTGCAGGTGTGTTTGTGTCTGTGGGTTGATATCTCATATACTGAGGTGTGTGCATGTGTGCATGTGTGCATGTGTGCATGTGCCCATGTGTGCATGTGTGCATGTGCACATGTGCGCATGTGCGCATGTGTGCATGTGCCCATGTGTGCATGTGCCCATGTGCCCATGTGTGCATGTGCCCATGTGTGCATGTGTGCATGTGTGCATCAGTGGTGGCATTGTGTACACATTGTAAACTGTGTTTCCTGTCTTACTCCCACAGGTTCTGGTGCTGCTCTGGTGTCGTGCAGCAGGGAACCTGAATCAGCTGCTGTGGATAGTGATAATGATGATACCTGTGTAATTGCACAGGTAGGTGTGCCAGGGTCTGTCATTGGTCAGCCAATTGACACTACACAGCTGTCGACCCCATCAATGCGCACAGTCATCCTGCCAATACATCCTTTGTCACCAATGTCCCTAGGTGATGGACAGGATGCAGTGGGCATTGACCAGGGTAATGTGGTACCAGTGGCACATGCATCCCCACACTGCAGCCATGGCCAGGGCCCTGAAACGGTACCGCACTGGCAGAAGTCCATGGGTTCTCGTTGGAGCATCCATGGGCGTACTGCCCCTGTCAGACATGCCCGCAGAGGTCTTTCAACCCCAGCTATGTTTTGGGCTGTAATGCAGGCACAGTCACGTATGGAACGGTACACCAGACAGGGTCTGAGGGAGCTGAGAGCATGTCACACAGCCATGAGTGACAGTATGCGTGATGTTGCGGCTGCCATCCGCAACTTCACCGAGGTCATTGAAAGACGTTGGGGGGACACATTAGATCTGTTCCACAACTATATGTCCATGAGCAAGGGCAATGGTGGACAGTTGAGGCATCGATGTGGCCGTATGCCAGCAACAGCAGCATCTGGCAGCCGTCGCAGATGACAACAGGGCCGCAGCCACTCACATAGTGCCAGCAGCAGCCCCAGCAATGCTGGGTCTGTGCTGTCATCAGACCGCCCCAGGAGACCACGTGCACATGGCGCTGGACAGTCCCAACAGGGACCTGTCTCCAGTCAACAAACACCTGCTTCTGATGACAGTACCCTGTCTGGCTTAGTACCTGATATGATCCTTAGCACCCCTGCCAGGCACAGGTACCGTGTCCATGGCAACAGACAGTGATCTGTATGACCTGGCAGGTACAGTCTGTAGCTGTCCACAAACACCTGTATATGGCAGCCATGAGGTGGGACTGTGTGCATTCATACACACATGCAAAGTGATAGCACCTAGGGCTACCACATCCACGCACACACAGCATCAACATTGCCCCATCTTGTACTGCTGCCCCTCACCAACACACACACACAGACATGTCAATTGGTTGTATCAGTGGCAAACCCAGGCATATCAGGTACACACCCTGTGCATATGATGAAACTGTGCCACCTCCTGAAATCTGTAAAATCGGTGCAGGAACAGGTTAACATGGTGCTGATGCACAGGGTGACTACATAGACGTATTGTAATAGTATGATGTTGACAACAGTACAGTGTAATGATAGCATTGTGGGTATATACCAGCATGCCTGATGCAGTTACAGTATGAATGTCATTGTATTGTTTTGTACACCCATAGTAATTACCACATTGTTCTGTCTGCACATCTTTGCATACTGGTGGTGAGAAAGTGAATGGATGGCCACCTACATAGGTAGCACAGGGGATACAACAATGTACATATTGATACTCAATGATGGCCATGTCAACTGCGAGTTGCATGCTGTCCACAAACGACTCTGCAATGCAGATGTTCCAGGATGTTGATATCTGTGCTGTACTACACAACAGGTTCAAGGCTCACAAGAGCACACTAGCATTACAATGTCACACCTCATACCATGCATAACAGCACCAAAAACAGAGAACTAACTATGACAGGAGGGAGAGTGTCCATACATGTCAAGGATACTGTGGTGCCAGGACAGGTAGCATACATCATACTAAGTCTGGAACTGCTGAGTGAGGGCTCAGTGTCTGTTATTTGACATGTGTATTATTACAGGTATGAGCACTTGGATATCAGGCCAGTTATTCAACATTACAAAGGTATGTGGTCTATACACTTGTGGGGGGTGTGGCTGGACCCAGCCCGTCTGACCTGGGAATGTCTGGGTACTGGCTTAGAGTGCCTGCATATATGCACTGTTACATACTGGAAGTTGTACACCTTGTTTGTTGTAGCATAGTCGACATAAAGGCCTGCTGACTGTAGCTTTGTTTGTATGCATGTTTGCCTGTTATGTTCCTGAAACACTGATTCCACCTGCAGCGCAGATATACAGTGCCTCTGTGGATCCCTAGTGACATCTGTGTTGCTTGCTGTACTGATGTCCATGTGTCATTTGACAGAATGTCACTGTTTGTCCTGTTTGCATGTAGCTTGCCTGTAACACATTGCATATGACTTACCTCACATTTGCTCAAGACAGCATTCATATATGCCAGCACTAACAAATCAGGAGCACTACACCCTCACATAGTCACCTTGAGTACCTTGTTCCCCATTGGCCCTATGTGTCATTACTTAGCATGGGAGTCACAATGCTATGGTAGCATGTGCAAAGGTCACCTGTCGATCTACTCTCAGGTCCAGTTGGTGAATCTGTGAGTCATGTGGCGATGTTACAGCTGCCTCATGTACACAGACAACCCTCTCCCCTTCCCATACACGTACAACACATGTGAGAGATGCAACCACATAGTCAAACTGGAGGCTAAGCTCTGTTTACACAGCACTGGCATTCCCTGTCAGGTGGAGTGGGATACTACAGTGAATACAGTACCAGTCTCCCATAGACCTGCCACGACCACAATCCAAACACAGAAACACACAGGTACATTATTGGGCTCTCAGAATAGAATCCTGCCTGAGCAGCTGACACATGCAAAGCAGACACACAAGCAAACGTTACGCCAGAGCAGAGCACATGCAACACATAGCTCACAAAGCCTGTGTGCCAAACAGTCTCAGGCCATACGGCTAGACAACACACCTGCTACAGTTGTATGAGGTACCTCTATCGTCACGTACACAGTGGTCCTGCTCCCAGGCTGAACAAGGTGATGGTCATGCTCAGCTGCCCATCGGGCACTATGTTCCACCACATAACACAAGCAAAGCGGTCACTCTAAGGCATGTAGAAGTATGACTCAGTCATTGTCTGTGCCAGTGTGTATGACCTCTGACGCACCTCCCTGGACTACATATTAGGGGACATAGAGGGGCTCTCTGAGCTTGTGGCACAGGCTGGTATGACCCTGGTCTTGAGTAGCATCTCACCCTCACCATGAATGCTGCCATAATATGTAGACAGGATCATCAGTTTCTGCAATTAACGTATCTTTCAGTGACATCCACAGGGGATCCAATGCCTGTCAGTGTGGGATTACATGCTGGACATGCCACATTGCTTTGCTTGGGACAGCTTGCATCTGTCACCCATGGGCTGGTGTATATTGGCAGAGGCTGTTGCTACACACATAGTGCCTTTTTATGCAAGGCTAGCATTACATAGCCACCTACACAGGTATCACACGGGATGGGATACTAATAGCAATGCTACTCAACAGCAGCAGTGTAAACCTCAAGATGCATGCAGTGGAAACTGTCCTTAGCATGGGGTACAGCAATATCCGTGCAGTAACAGACTCCTGGTACAAGGCTCCCAGGTGCACACCATCAGTGCCAGGTCATTCCTGATACCATGCTTGTCATCCCCTACACATGCACCAACCCAGAACAGGGGGGTTGTATCCAAAGGCACCTCGGATACCCAAACAATGCCCATGTGCCCTAGTCCATTTGTAATGCTATTCAGAGAGTGTTTGTCCTTCAACACACATTTACTGGTGTTTGCCATGACATATGTCATGGTTAGTGTGCTGTGCCTCTGTCTACCCATGACATACAGGTGATATCCAGGGTGCACCTACCATCTCCCAACCAGTCATCATGATTCCTCTGGATGACAGTCACTGAGGGACTCCCTGGATATCCTGTAGTGAGAGTTTAGTCATGAGTGGAGTGAGCTTCTGGGTTATGGACCAATCAGTACAGCATGTCCTGTTTATGTCTGTGCTGGGGTTCAGGCCTGTCAGCTGCATAGGTTACCAGCATTCAGTGTTTACATGGTGCCAAATGTCCATTGATACCAGGTTGGTCATGGCTCTATACATCAGGCACAGTTCACCTCCAGCCAGGCAGTATGGCACTGTGTGGAGCTGCAGTTTCTTTACTCAGGCGACACATGGCATCTGTTACAGCTCTGCGATCCTCCTGGCGGGGTATTTGTGTGGTCTTTCCAGTTGCTGCAGGTGTCTGCTACGGTGCATCCCTGAAGGGCCATTGTACACACTTGTGAGGCTGCTGATGGATGACTGGAGAGGCACATTGACTTACCCTAAACAAGCTGTGCTTACCTTCATGATTAGGTGGGTATATGGTATGTTTCTGTAACCACTACAGACACATGGTTGTCACATGCAGGATGTCTATCATCTTGTGTCCCCAGGTCTCTTATTGCTCCTGATGTACTTACTGGGTTAACACCTATGCGGTAATTTCTGGCCATGTACTGTGTTTCCACAGGGGTTGACTATACACTAGTCTGTATTTAACTTGTTGACATGGCTGTGGCACCACTTGTGTGTTTCTATGTGTGCCTTTTGTAGGTTGCTTGTGTCAGCTGGAGGGTCCGATATGGTGTCCAGTTTGTAGTCCTCTGCAAACCTGTTCAGACAGAGTCCTTCCATGTTGGCCTGTACCTATGTGACATATATAGCATACAAGAGAGGTCCCAGGACCATGCCTTGTGGGATGCCAGTTGTACCTGGTTTGCAGTCTGCCATGGCTACAGCATGTCTGCCAGGTCAGTTGTATCCTTGAGCTGGTTTGCAACCCATCTACTTGCATAGGGGTTTATAGTTAGGCTGGTGAGCTTATCTGTACCGCCAACTTGGGCATTGTATGGAAGGGTTTAGCAAGGTCCAGATAGGCTGTGTGATCAACATTCCCCACATCACTGGGCTTGGTGCATGTTTCGCATGAGTTAGACATGTGTACAGAGCAGGATCTGCCCTATGACAGCCACTCTGGGTAGGGTCCAATGTCTGTAGGTACCCAATCTCGTTATTCATGGGTTCCATGATCATCCTCTCCATTACTTTGCCAACCTAGATAGTTGGGGTTGAGGGGTGATAGTTTGCAGTATCCATTCAGGCACCCCATTTGTGGTGTGGGACCACTGTTGCTGTACACCGCTCTTTGGGTACATATCCTGTGGTAGGACTGATAGTGCACAGTAATGATATTTGCTGTTCCATTCTTCTTACAGTACTTGTTGGACACAACCCACAACACCATCTGGTACCATTGATGCTGTGTGCTGTGCTTTGTGGATGCTGGCTGTTACCTCAGCATCTGCAATGTCAGGGGGCCAGCACTCTCCTGGGATAGATATTTGGCAGTTAGGTGCTGGTGGGGAGGTTGGAAGGAATCTGTTTCGTAGGCTGTTGGCAATGTGTGTGGGCTTGGTGTATTGTTTGTGATATTAGAGTGCTGCAGAGCATATCTGTGGATTATCACCATGGTTCCTACCATCAGGTAGGACAGCTGTGTGATAATCCTTTGTGTCCTGCACAATTTGTATCATCATAGGTTCATAGGTTCATACTAGGCTATCTGCCCTGGCCTTGTTTGAGCATGGACAGACTGTGTGTCGGTCTCAACACCCCTTGCAATGTGCATATTATGCCCACATAGGGTTTACTTTTCTAGATGTGACACAGGGATGGCCCCCAGTGTACACCTACTATCTCCCATGCACTTCAACGGATTTCTCTTGTTGAGTTTGTGTGTGGAGCTCAGCCTATCATGGACTGGGATTCTGTTCCAGAGTGTCCTGAGCCTCTGGGTTATGGGTCTTTCCCTCCAGCACATCCTATTAATCTATGTGTAGAGGTTCAGATATCTCACTGTGGTGTGTTTGCTGGATTTGGGGTTTCTGCAGTGGAGCATGCCCATTCATTCTGGATTGGACATGGCCTTGTACATCAGGCATACATCACCTCTGACTGTGCAGTATGCTTCTGAATTGGGCTGTGGTTTCTTCAGCCAGGCTGCAGACATCCAATGTTTGGACCCTTTATCCTGTTGGTGGAGTACATTTGGGGTCTTTCTGACTGCTGCATGTGTAAGGTAAGGTACATCCGAACTGGGGCATAGCTCTCACGTATGGGCCTGATAAGGGAAAGGTATAGGGGCACAGTGACCTCTGTAGCTTTACATGTGCATCCTTTCATATTAAGGTGGGCAATATAGCAGGTCTTCCTGGCCACCTTGGCAATGTGAGTGTCACATGACAGGTTACCGTCTACTTGTGTCCCTAGGTCCATGACTACTTTTTCCATACATAATGGATTGCCACCTATGTCATACTTTGTGTGTGCCTTGTTTGGTATTTGTTGGGACATTCATACTCTGAAGTGTCTTCAGGAAGGCTGGCTGGGGTACCTGGGTTTCTGTGTGGGGTCTGTAGCAGGCTTCAAACAGGTACACAGTTTGGGACAGTGTTACTTGCCAGTGGATAGTCCATGTTGCGTCTTGCTGTGGTACCAACCTGGGGGTGTGGTTAGTCTTGATAATTACTGGTAGCCACACTCCCATTGTCATGTGTTCCATGTTTTGGAGCTGTAGAGCATGGTATGAGGCATAACCTGGTAGTATTAGGGTGCTCTTCTGGGCCTTTCCCAGGTTTCTGTTACAGAACACATATTACCATTATCCATGCTGTGGTGGGTTTGGTCTGCATGCACCTTGCAGGTTAGACTTCTGGCATTGGGTAGCATTACGTCTAGGTTATTATCCCTTGTGCTACCTATGTTGGTGGGTTTGTGTTTCCAGACTTACCAATTCCAGGCACAGTGTGGGTGACAGCATCCTTTGCTAGTATCTACACAGCCAGGTGTGCTGGGTGCGTGCCATCCCTAGCAGGTGGGGCATCATGTCTTGCTTGGCATGTCAGCCCAGGCTGTCAGCCATGCATTCCCCCTTGCTAACAGCAATACCTCAGCCAATTATTGTACTTGATCTTGTTGTCTTCATAGTGTGGCATCATGCTTGGTGAGGGTGAGAGGTTAGGTTGGGTCTTCATGTTTGCATATACTAGATAGTGTTACATTGCTTAACACATGGCAATCATGCCTCAGGTGGTGCTGCAGGGCTGCCTCTGTTGGATGCACATACTACACTCCCTGTACATGTTTGAGAGCAGGTTATGTCATGTTAGGCATCCCTGTTACTATATGAGTGAGTCAGAGAGGGGTATCATTCCTAGGGTTCCAACTGAGCCAGTGTATGTGCTATGCGTTGCCTCTTTGCCAAGGCCAGGGCATACTGGGCACGCCTCCTTCTGCCTACTGGGGCAGGCTCAGGTTGTTCCTCCTCTGACTCACGCTCTGCCTGTGATGGCCTTGGCAATGGTGGCGGGCTGTTTGTCCCGGCCCTATGCTGGTCCTGCTGCAGCTGTTTTCGCAGGATCATATTATGTAGCATAGCACATAACATGACAATTTGGGTACATGTAGTTGGTGAGTACTGCAAGGCTCCACCAGATGTGTCCAGGCACTGGAACCGTGACTTGAGCAGCCCAAACAAATGCTCTATTACATTACGTGTTTGTGCGTGTGCCTCATTATGGCGTTCCTGTTCAGGTGCGTGCGCGTTTCTGATGGGTGTCATCAGCCACGGCTCCAGTGCATAACCTGCATCTCCCACTAGGTGACCATGTGGGATGTCCCCATTGGCAAATGTCTGGTACATCTGTGTCAAATGCCAGATATGGGAATCATGGTAGCTCCCAGGGCAGCCAGCACACACACATTCATTATTATGCCCTGGGCATCACACATGACCTGGCAGTGGATGGAGGGGAAGCCCTTGTGGTTAATGTAGGCCCTACCCCGCTCACTGGCTGGTGCTTTCATGCATATGTGCGTGCAGTCTATTGCACCCACTACCTCAGGGTATTCTGCTATTTGCTGGAAAAGATGCATATTGCTGGCCAATACCTCACGGGCATTGGGGAAATATGCATGATCACCGACATGTGCTGACATGACATCCAGGAACTGTTGCAGTACCCTGGAGGCTGATGCCTGTGATATCCCCATCATATCACCAGTTGGTCTCTGGAAGGTACCTGTTGCTAGTATTCTTAGACCAACACATACCTTGGTTTCCACTGGGATGGGTTCCCCTCTGTTGGTTCTATGTGTGAGGCGTGGCCTGCACAGCTCAACAATTTGCTGCAGGAGGTCTCTGTTCACTCTATAGTGCTCCACTATCTCCAGCTCAAGTAACCCCTGGTAGGTGACCCTGGGCCTGTACACACTTCTCCGTCTCCTCACTGTGGGTTGTCTGGCAGCATTTTCATTGTCACCACCCTCAGCAAGTCTCCTATGTCTCCTTATGATGGCTATGGCAGCCCCTAGCATGTTTGGTCTGAGTGCAGCTTTTTCAGTTTTAACTTCTACTAGCTTCCTCCTGTCTTGCAGTGTCTCTTGAGATAAACATACTGCAATGCTGTTTGCAGTGTTTTAAGTGTTGGGCTGGGCTTGTATTCTGCCTGTGTAATTGCCTGCTTCTAATTGTTTTCACCTGCTACCTCTACAGGTATTCCCTGCTAGTTTCCTACTATTTCTTCTGCTTCCTTTTCCTCTCTGTTTCCTCAGGGGGAGCAGCACGCATACCAGCAAAAACACGCTCACAGTGGCTACCCCGCGCGCACACATGCTTACATGGACTAGAATGTGCTTATTCGGGTTAAAACGCGTGCACACCAGTGCAAACAGGTTTACAGATCTTAACAATCACCTACATGCTTACTCTGCCTTACACGCAAGCACTCTGTCTTACTCGCGTCTGCCAGCACGCACATGCGCGCATGCATGTACAGCAAGAAACTTTGGTGTTGTCCACAGTGTACACCATTTCTTGACTTTCCCATGCTTATCTGTTGACACTCCTCTTTTTCTGCTGTGTGATTGATATGTTTCACATACCACTTTGCTCCAATGAGCTTCATTTTTCAGTTTTATATAGCGCAGCCCATTTGCGCGGGGCTGCTCTGCATTTATACATCGCCGATCTCCGAAAAAAAAAAAAATTTCATGTTTGCATCGGGTTACCATGCCAATGGCCACATATTTGGCCATTGGCATGCTGAATGCAACATTTGCACACTTTATTTGGAGCTGTCATGGCTCCGTTGTGTTATTTGCAGTAACGTACTCAGTTGTCAACTGAGTACATTTCTGCAACTAACGCGACTCTTACATGGGCTGGTTTCAGCTTCGTGGATCACTAATCTACCTCCTTTGCATGCCTTTCGGATGCAAGTGGGGTGATTATCATATCCACACCCTGCCCGTGTAAGAGTCATTTTAGCTTTACCTTAAAGTCCTTCCTCTCTACTCATTTTGATATAGATTGCTGAGGGGTAATCGATGCTTGGTTTACAAGGCATCCAAAAGCCACACAGTTAAAAATCTTCTACATATTTGTAAGTCAAATAGTACCAGAAATACAAGGTCTAAGGACCTGAATTTTGTCTATGACTTAAACAAAACACTGACTGCACCTCCTATGAACAGTCTTCCAATCCATGTGAAACTTATTTTGTCTGTTAAACAATTTATGCACAACCTAAACCACTAGACTGTGAATCAGAAATTTGCACTGGACCTGTCACTCATGTCTATTATAGACAGTGGTACATTATGAATACCTGGTCGTCAATATCCTATTTGGATACAAGATGTCATTATTCTTTTGTGAAAACTTGGCTAGGCTTTGAAAGGCTCTCCCTGGATCATTATCCTAGTAAAAATCTATGAATATATAAATTGTACTCTCTGCATGTAATGATTCATATGAACAGCCACCAAGCAACACTGTTAAAATGAGGACAAAGTGAGATGACAATGCTGTGGAAACTTGGCAAGCCAAATGACAAACATCTGAACCAGGTGGTATGATAATTGGCTTAGCACACATTAATCAAGCAAGCATCCTGCACTTAATTTTAAAATCGTTTTTTTCTCAAAACTTGCATATTTTCTGTCTTTGGCCCAGCACTCTTGTGTGGGGTAATTTACTGCACTGTTATAACTTGATATTACTTGTGAACCTCTGCTATCTCTGAAAAAACAAAAACAAAAAAAATCTTGCTTTTTTCCCACTTTTCTGAGATTTAAAAAAGTTCAAGTTACAGGCTTGCTGTTCTTGAACTGTTTTGTAAGTTTCTGTGAGGCCATTTTTGCTTGGGCTAAAGGAAAGTCTCTCTGTTGATCAGTGGCAGTGAATAACATTGAGCTGCTTCCCTGCCCCCCCCGTGGGAGTGGTTACTGACTTGAAACTGTAGTTTTATTGGCTGTTTTGGGTCAATTCCTGGCTCTTTCCAGCCCCTGCTATCAAGCACACTTTAGAGTGCTTTAGCGCGATTTAGTGCGGAGTTGCCACTAGAGCAGCATCGGGGAGCACTGGTTTAACAAGGTTAAACTTTTTCTGGCTCCATAAAGTCTGTTCTTCATTTTTCCCCTTAGAACTGCTCTACTAGTAATCTAAACAGTATATCATTTAACTAAAAAGCGCAGCACTTGTTCCTAAAAGCTTTTTTTTTTCTCAAAAAAAAAAAAAAAAAAAAAAAAAGCAGCTCAGCACTTGTCTTAAAAGCATCTTCTTTTCAGGTTTAGCACTTCTGTATTATACAAAGTCCCTCACTAGCAAACCCACCCCCAGGAGTACCAACTTCCTTACTAAGCCCTCTCTTATTCAATTACACCCTTAACTTCTAAATTTCTCTAGCATGTCGAAGGGCCAGATGCTGGCGTCCTCTCCTGTCCAGTTGGTGAATTTGGGAATATTGAGGCAATGTTACAATTGCCTCATGTACACTGACAACCCTCTCCTCCTCCCACTTAACACGAATACTTGCGAGAGATGCAGCTATTTAGCCAAACTGGAGGCTGAGCTCTCTCAACTCAGGACTGGCAAGACCAGACAGGAGGAGAAGGCAACTACACACACCACAAAACCAGTCTCACATATTGCTATCACAACAATGAATCAAACACATAAACACACAAAGTCATACTCGGAGGCTCTGAGCAAAAATTTACCTAAACAGCAGAGGCCTCCAAAGCAGACACCCAAGCAACTGCCACCTCATGACACACCACAGGCAACACATAAACCACAAAATCAGTGTGCAAAGCAGTCACAGCCCTTAAGGCCAAATACAACACCAAACATACTTGTCATAGGTGACTCCATAGTCAGACACACTGACGTCCCACTCACCAGGCTGAACAAGGAGAGGGTCACAGTAAGCTGCCTATCGGGCACTAGAATCCGCCACATAACACAAGCACTTGGGTCATTCCACAGCAAGTACAAATATGACACAGTCATTGTCCATGCTGGTGTAAACGACCTGAGATGTACCTCCCTGGACTACATGAAAAGAGACATAGAGGAGCTCTCTGATTATGTAGCCCAGGCAGGTATGACCTTGACCCTGAGCAGTATCCTTCCTTCACCAAGAATGATGCCACAACATAGAGACAAGATAATCAGCTTTAACAAATGGCTTAATTTCTGGTGTCATTCAAAGGGGATCCAGTGTCTGTCTGCCTGGGAAGACATGCTTGACAAGCCATGCTGCTTCGCAAGGGATGGCTTGCACCTGTCACCCCTGGGATTCCGGATATTGGCTAAGGCTCTTGCCACCCCCATAATGCCTTTTTTAGGCAAGGCTCAAATTCTAAACCTACCACCCTAGAAAACAAAAATGGGAAGAAACTAAGGGTAATGCTGCTCAATGCCAGAAGTCTAAATCTCAAAATGCAAGCACTCGAGGCCCTTCTCAGTATGGAGAACATTGATGTCTGTGCTGTGACTGAAACCTGGTTCAAGGCTCCTGAGAGCACCCCAGCACTATCAGGTTTTACCTCATATCATGCGTTCCAGCCCCAAAACCCGGACCACACCACAAAAGGAGGGGGTGTATCCATATTCATCAAGGATACCCACACCTCCAGGTTGGTGGCAACGCACGAAGCATCGGAAACCATCCATGTGCAATTAACCATAGGCAAAACTGCTCTACAATTTGTAGCATGCTACAGGCCACCCTCTCAAACTCAGGAACCCCACACAGCCTTCCTGAAGACACTGGAGGGTATAAATGTATCTCCAAACACCATTATATTGGGTGACTTCAACTACCCGAATATAGACTGGGAACATTACTCAAGCCCCAACTTTCTAGCCCAAAGGTTCCTGGAGTTCATAAATTCAAATGCCATGGAACAGCTAGTCACCATTCCCACAAGAGGGGAAAATATACTAGATCTCATCATCACAAACATGGGGACAAAATGCTCCACACCAGAAGTATATCCCTCATTGGTGAGATCAGATCACAAACTAATCTCACTGGAAATCCACATCCCGCCCCCACCCCAAACAAAAAAGACCACAGTGAAGAACTTTTCTAAAGCAAACTTCACACTACTCAAGACTGGTGTGGTATCCTTCAAGGCCCCCAAGCCAGTGGAAACCACAACCCAAGCTGTGGAAGCCCTTACAAATGCCTTCAACGAACACCTCCAGGACTGCATGGATCAGGCAATCCCTAATAAAACCAAGACTCTTTCCACCAAGGGCAAACGTCCAGTCTGGTGGACCCCAGCCATAAACAAACTTTACAATAAGAGGAGAAAGCTGTTACATGATAGAGCAAAACCATAAAAGAGAAGACACCCTTGATTATTATTAGTAAAAAAATACGAGCACTCATAAAATCATCCAAGGCCAACTTTGAGAGAAAAATTGCCATAGATTCAAAAGACAATCATAAGGCCTTCTTCAGCTATGTTAGAAACCTGGGTGGAAACTCCCAGATATGCTCAGAATTAGTCCAAAATGATACAAAAATCACTGAACCCATAGACATTGCCAACATACTGGCAGACAGGTTCAGTGCAAACTTCACCCCCCCTCTCCCCCCCCAAAGGAGAGATAACTATCCCAGCGGAGTGTAGCCTCCCAGACATCTCAAATGTGCAGGTGAAAGCTGCTCTCTCTAAAGCTAAAAACACAGCATCAATGGGACCGGATGGTGTCCCCGGCTGTGTGCTACACGAACTCAACGAGGAACTAAACCCGCATATAAGGCAGCTGTTTAATCTTAGCCTTATCACATGATACGTGCCCAAGGAGTGGTGTACGGCAACTGTGGTCCCACTCCACAAAGGCGGTGCCTCTACGGACCCTGGTAATTACCGCCCCATAAGCTTAACAAGCCTGGTCTGCAAAGCTATGGAGAAGATCATAATGGAACTCATAAACAAAGACATGGGGACTTGCAGACATTGGACCCGACCCAGTTTGGCTTTGTCAAGGGCAGATCATGCCTTATGAACTTGGTCGACTTCTTCGAAACAGTCACCAAGGCCATTGATGAGGGAAAGGCAGTCCATACAGCCTACCTTGACCTTGCAAAAGCTTTCGACACAATACCCCACTCGGGTATTATAGAGAAACTTACCAGCTTAAATGTAAACCCATATGTCACAAGATGGGTTGCAAAATGGCTAAAGGACAGAACCCACAGGGTTAGAGTTGCTGGTGCCATGTCAGACTCCAAGCCGGTCACAAGTGGTGTCCCACAGGGCTCAGTCCTGGGCCCCCTGTTGTTCGGCATCTACTTCTCAGAAGTACAGGCAAACATAGGAGGACTATGGCTGACAAAGTTTGCAGATGACAGTACATCGGACACAGATATCCTTCAGAGGGGTCTCACGGAAACTGATAGCTGGTGCCAGAGCCATGTCCTGAAGTTAAATGCCAAAAAATGTATAGTCATACCCTTTGGGAAAAACAAGCTAACCCCAAGCTACCATATAGGTGGCAATCCATTAAGCACAGAAGAGGTTATCAGGGACCTGGGGACCCAGGTTGACAGTGGCCTTTCTTTTGACACTCACATTGCTAAAGTGGTTAGAAAGACCTTCTACATTGCCCACCTGATCATGAAGGGATTCACATCCAGATCAAGTGAGGTCATTGTTCCCCTGTACTCTTCACTTATCAAACCAATGATCGAGTACAATGCCCCATTCGGGATGTATCTCACCCGACACCTGCAGCAATTGGAGAGACCCCAAAAGTTCCTCACCAAAAGGATAAAGGGACTCCAAAATCTGTCATATGCTGCCAGACTGAAGAAACTCCAGCTCTATTCAGTCGCATACCGCCTGCTCAGAGGTGACCTGTGCCTGACATACAAGGCCATGTCCAACCCAGAATTAATGGATATGCTCCACCTCAAAAAATCCAAATCTACCAGATCCACTAGAGCAAGCAACTTAAACCTTAGCACGGATATAAATAGGACATGCTGGAGGGATAGATTTGTCACCCAGAGACTCTCTATGCTGTGGAATAAAATCCCGGTCCATGTGAGGCAGAGCACCTCGCTGGCTCTGTTCAAGAGAAATCTTGACCAGTGGATGGGCGATCGTAGGTTTACCCCGGGAATCATCTCTGTGTCACTGCTGGACAGAGGTACAACAAACTAATGGGCATATATTTTTTAACATAAGGGGTGGTGTAAGCCACAAAACTTTGGGCTAGGCTTATTAATGCCTTAGGGCAGATAGCCTAGTATAAACCTATGAACCTATGAACCTATGAATAAAACAGTAACGGATACTTATGTTCAATCACCACAGCCTGTGACATATGAGAATGTAATATATGGTTTGCTAACAGTATTATATGTATACGACTGCATGCTTTACCTACCTACAGATAGTACCAATCAGTGGACTGCAAAATGCAAGCATCCTGATGATGCTTGCCAATTATGAAATGTTGCAAAGAAATGCTTATCTGTACAAGTATCAGCAAACCTTGGATAGAAGTGTGTTCTAACAAAAACACCTAAAGTATTGTATGCAGATGCAACACCAGTGTTGAACTTAAGGGCATGCCACACAGTCTGCAAATGACAGCGTGAGCACTGACACATCAGATACCCACTGACATATCAGATACACATTCAGTCTGTGAATAAGCGGGCTATGCACAGCATATCAGCACTGGGAAACACATCCACACATATAAGTGTGCCAACACACGCATTATAAGCAACAATCAAAACACTAAGATTGATATGCAAAGCATCCTCATCAACATATGTGTAAGAGATATACAAACCTGACTGTCGTTTAGGTTGTGGAGTACATTTCAAAACTATCTGCAGGAAATAAATGGCTTAATGCTAAATGATATTTCAATCACCTGCCTGCCTAGCTAATCCATCTTAACTAAAAGTGTTTTGTGAATGCAGTGAAAAGACTTGCCCCCAGATTCAGCAAGCTCTGCACGATGTGCAGGAATAAGCTCCCGGGATGTGCACGAGCACTCCTGCACTATTCCTGCAAGGACACAGCTCCTGTATGCAAATTACCCAATTTGCAGATGACAATCATGCAAATGAGGTGAACTTGTGATCCAGGAAGCTGGCAGCTGGCCGTGCAGGACTAGTGTAGTCTGTAGAAATATACTTGGTTAGTAATCAAGTACATTTCTGCAAACTACAAAACGGAGCCATGACAGCTCCAAATAAAGGGTGTACATTATGGGCAGGATTCACAAAGCCTCCATGTAAGAGTTACAAGGCTTACACGGAGGCTGCAGGTAAATGGTGTGATGTCAGCATGTCATGCATATGCATGAGGGCATGCTGAATCACACCTAAGGCTAACAAGGTCCCTGTAAGACAGTAGGGGGCGTGTCCATAGGGCGAGCCCTGCAAATGGACACGCCCCCAGAAGAGTAAAAGTCCCGAAAGTAAACCTCCATGACAGAGTCCGTGTAAATGTGAATAAACACAACACAACACATGCCCCCACAGACTATGAACATAAAATGTATAAATGAAAATCTTATATATTTTTTTATAAGTTGTAAAGATGTTTGCGTGTGAGTGCGCTCATTTGCGCGGGCGTGCCCATCGCTTAGCCACAGTTAGCAGTCAGTGGAAAAGCATATAAGAACTAAATATGCAAAGTAAGCCAAGAAGCAATAGCGTAGCGGTAGAGATGTTGGCTGAAGAGGAGGCAGTCATGGTTCGAGCCCCACAACATCAAATTTTAGTTTTAGTGAAATAAGCACGAAACAAGTCCCTGACATATATGTACATATATAAAATTATATTTTAATGTAAAATGTAATGAAACGGGCCATGTATATTGAAGAAATGTGAGATAAAAGAAAAAATCTCAGATGTGCCTGTAGCTGAGCTAAAGTCTAACAAGTTGAGGATATCTGCTTGTAGGTGAGCAGTGTTTTAACAGGTGTAAAATGAGTGCCCGTAGGTGAGCAGTTTTTTAACAGGTGTAAAATGAGTGCCCGTGGGTGAGCAGTGGTTTAACAGGTGTAAAATGAGTGCCCGGGGTTGAGCAGCATTTTAACATGCAGAAACTGTATGCCCGTAGCTGAGCTGAGCGTAATATGCATGCTGACAGCCAAACGACGTGTAAACCAGCGTAACCCATTTGCGCGGAGCTGCGCATCGTGCCAACAAGCTATCCGGCAGGCAACGTTGAGCAAGCTGTATGAAAACTGCCTTTACACAGACACAAGTCCTAGCCTGTGTAGACAGTCATAAAATAAAAAAGCAATGGCCAGGCTCGAACTCTGGATACTAAGCACCATAGTCAAAATACTGAACCACTAAGCCATGACAGTTGCACTTAGAAATGCAGTAATAGCATATATATAGGAATGAATAAAAAGAGGAGCATGACAAAGCAGGTTTTGTGATGCTGATACAATTCCAAAATGGCCAATCACAGATAAGTGTGGGAAAAATGGCATATATAAGCCCCGTAGGCGGGAATACACAGCATAACAGATTGTGGAACCGACTTGCAGCCAGGATGTCAGGTGTAGGAGAGAGTAGTTGCTTCCGAGCACAGAGGTGGGGCATTGAGGAGTCCAAATATATGGTTTGGCTCCTCGTCCATGATCATGAGGCCCAACTCATGCAGGGCCAGGTCCTGTGGGGAGCATATAGAGCTGAGGCGTGGGACCGGTTGGCACATGATCTCACCAGTGCCACGGGAATACCAAGGACTGGTGAACAGGTCCATCACCACCATGCGGACCTGAAGAGACGGAAGCAGGACCAACTGAAGCATTGGATCCAGGAGGCCCAGCAAATGACCAATGCCCCACTACTGAGTAAGTTACATGTAATTATTTATGTAAGAAATTAACCTAGCTGATATTATGGAGATGTGTATTCCAATATTACTTCATTTACATTACAGCTGCAGGTATCCATTTCATGAACCGCCGAGCCTATGCTGATAGGCTGGTGCGGTTGCGCCACCAGACAGGTCAGTAATTCTCTCCCTGTAACTGTAAAAAATATATAAGTATGACAGTTAGCAAAAGAGTGCAGTGTAGTCACTAATAATAAAATGTGCAAGTAACAGTGTAAGAGAGTTTGCAAGTGTTGCTTGATTAGAAAAGTGTGATGCAGCCTGTAATCCAAACATAAAAATGAAACAAGTCTGAAATATAGATGTCCCACCTGTAATATAAAAGTACATAATCTGCAGCAGTCTGAAAAGTACAGCTGCAGAAGCTGAGTAAAACACGTGTGAAATATATCCCTGTTGAAATTCTGAAACATGACATAAGTGAGACTGTTGGAAAGGATTGTTATAACTAAAGGTAAAACATGTCAATAAAGCATAGAATTAAGTACCATCCTGAATTGTAAAAATAAAACAAGTGAGAGAGTGTGAGAAAGAGGCATGAATCCACCAATAAAGTAGTAATAACACCTGAATAAAGTATACTGCAGTCAGTACAGAATGAAATGAATGTGACAGGCAGAACCAAACAGCAACATGTGTTGAAAAAAGTACTGAAGCTGGAATGTGTGTCCCAAAATCTGGATATGTTGCTCTCAGTTTGCAATATGCAGATAGTATGGTTGTCTGAAATACCAAACATCCACAGTTGTCTGTAGCCATATAAAGCAAATGTAGCAGGATGATGTAGCTGAACAGAGCCAGATATGAATGTGTATGGATAAATATGAAATGTATATTGATGTAGCAGTAACATTCCTATCACCAACCTGAAGTAGTTATCACATAGGAAACTGTAGGCCGACCTGTAGTGTGTATATATCTGCAGGTAGTAGAAATGTACAGCATATGTATAGGTATGTGAAGTTGTTCATTAAATATTTCTTCACCCTACCCTATAACCACAAATAATCCATTCCACATGAAATGGGTATGTGCATTCACAATTAACACCCCTAGACATTTGTCCTATTGGTTCATACATATTTGCATGTACGTTGATGCATGTGCCCTGTTCATACATCCAAACCTGATGGCCTGTTGCCATCAATCAACCCTGCATGTTGTTGGATTGTGTATTGCTGTTCAAACTATGCATGTGTTATGCTTGCTGTTCAATGGCTTGAATTTATGGGTGTTTGTTTAATGGGAATACTAATGCATGCTGTTACAACTAATTGTGAATGGTATTGTACGTTACTAACCCAAACTGTCATAACATAATGCAAAACATAGGACGACAGGGAAGACGGGTTCCAGCAGACCCACCTCTCCCACCTCAGCTGGCGAGTGCACCTGGCAGTAGTGCCCAGGCTGGACCCTCCTCCAGTGGCCCTGTGCCACCTGTGGGTGGAAGCGCTGCAGGGGATGGGGCTCATCCCCCATCTGCAAACATGGCTGGAGGAGAACATCCACTCACCCTCCATAGTGTCAGGACCGTGGTGCGTAGGGAGATCCGGTACGCTGTGCTTGGGCCCCTACTCCAGCTTGAGGCATGGGTGGCACAACTCACAGGTGTGCCTGCTGCCTGGCCTACACAGCCCCCATCAGTGGCAACTGCCCATGGGTGGGGATCTCAGTTCCACTGTTGCCATCTGTGGGCTCATGGGCTCGAGATATCCAAACATCTATCCCCATCAATTGTGTAACCCCCCCACATGTGTCATACACCACCCCTGTATGTGTCTTGTTTGTCTTGTCTGTTAACCTCCCCTACCTACCTCCCAAGCTATACCGACTTCCTGTACCTGACATACCACTCCCACCTGAAAAAAAAAAGGGCACTCTGTACCCACAAAAAAATTATGCCCCATACATAGCTGCCCATTTTGCACACGTCTGCTGGACATGTAAACTGGCAATTACAATTGGCTGTACAACAAATATTATTGTTGTCCTCACACCTCTCTCAGGGGTGGAAGGTTTCAAATTTCACACCAAATTACAAACATATGCACAGCTGTTGCTGACGAAGAAATGGGCAGCTATGGGCCTTTCCTACACCCCTCCTGCAAAACCCGAACTTGTTTTCCTACTGTCCTACCCTCTTTGTGCCCCCTTTTTCACCACTTTCCTATCTCCCCATTTTCTTTTCTTTAAAAGAAAATAGCTGGTGTCTTAAGAGTATGCACTTTTAAGCAATAGTAAGCGGGTGTGCGCTTCTGTGCACTTAGCTAAGCGTGTGTGCGCGAAGTGAAGCGGCAGAGCGCATGCGTGACCTCCGCGCAAACCAGCTCTAACCTGCTTACAACTGCTTAAAAGTGCCTTAGTCACTCTGAATGACAAGGCCTGTAGTTTACTCAGCAGCAAAATAAAATACCTCCCTCAGTCTTGAACCCAGGACCTTGGAAACATTAGTTTACATGACTTACCACTAAGCCATGAGTGCTATACAAGAACATTGTGTTGAAAGAAATATGTCATAAAATAGTAGGAATTAATGTAAAGGGAATATAGCAAGTCTAGTACACAAAGCATGTCATGTATATTTACTGTCAAATCTAGTGGATTTGTAAAATAGTACTGTGTGCTGAGAAACAGTCATGCTAGTTGGTAGCTACTAAGTAATAATGTCACAGTAGCATCTGGCAAGCATACTCAGAGCAGGATAAACATTGCCATAGTTGAATAGTTAAGGGATCAGACATAGCAACTGTGACTGAGTTACAGGAATGTCCCTGATGTGAAAACAAATGTCAACTGTGCCACACTGACACCCTGTCAAATGTACTAACAGTAGGCAGAAAGGAGTAACTACACATGCAATGGTAACTATGACTGACTGAAGGTATGCACCACCTGCACAGCACAAATGGTGTACTAATACATATGCTTGAAATAACCCACAGTCACAACTGCAGAGTATCAGAATATGTCATTGGAGTAACCCACTGCTATGTACCATTCCATGAGGCTGATAAAAGATGCACCGGAAAGTATCTGAGGCCTGCTCAGCAGCATGATCAAATACCCCTGTAAGTGTCAAGGCCCACACCATGGCCAGACCATACTGCATGCAGTAACACCCTACCACAACAAACACATAGGGAATTGCTGGCCAAACAGATTTAGCAAGCATTACAAGCTGTGAATGTAAATGGAAAATAGGAAAGCCATAGCAACACATTACAGGAAAGACACCCAGCAGACATACAACGAGTGAATGTAAAGGCCAAATATTGAAGCCATAGCAACAGATTGCAAGAGCCACTGCTATATATCAGTTACTCCACAATCCCTACAGGAAAGCACATGCACCCATAAACACAGTATTACTAGTCGTAGGTGTCAGTTTACATACACACGGAGAACAGGACACTGGAGGAAGGAATACTCAGCTTACAGAACAACATACATGCAGTGTCTACAACACAGCCTGAAATATGAGAGACATACCAACCCTTACACTCACAGAACAGTGTCCACAGCAAACCAGCATGGTCCCCACCCTGATAATCTGAAAGGGCTACGCCTACCTAACAGACCTTTTTACAGCACAGTCCTGTAATCACAGTGAGAACTGCAATCACTACACAACAGGATGCATGCAATTAGTAAATGCTGGCTAACAAATGGTGCAGAGGCCATCACATGGACATGTGCAGATACCTACAAAAGCATCCTGTACTCCCAGTCCACACATGCAATACTGTCATTGCACCCGCTGGAGGTAGAGAGAGAGAGAAAGAAAAAAAAAGAAAGAAAGAATGAAAGAAAGAAAGAAAGAAAGAAAGAAAGAAAGAAAGAAAGAAAGAAAGAAAGAAAGAAAGAAAGAAAGAAAGAAAGAAAGAAAGAAAGAAAAAACTGAAACAACAAAGCAAAGAGGCTGACAGCAGGCCAAACAACTGCAAGCCTACACAAACAGCTGCAACAAACACAGGTAATGTAAAGTACTACTATAATACTCTACATACTGTGAACCCTCCAGATGTGTTATTGGTCTGTATCTATGTATATGAAGATGTGCATAGGGACGGGGACATACTGAAACTGTCACTGAAGACTCCACATACATATGTATGTGACGGTAGCTATGTGCACATAGCAATGTAGGTTGTAGTGCAATGTACAAGTAGGTTGTACAGTAATGGGTGTTCAACAGTACGTTACTGTGTGTATACATATGTGGAACTAAAAAGGAGTGTATATATATATATATATATATATATATATATATATATATATATATATATATATATATATATATATATATATATATATATATATATATATATATATATATATATATATATGTATATATATATATATATGTATATATATATATATATATATATATATATATATATATATATATATATATATATAATATGCATATGTGTATACATAGATAGAGAGGGATGTAGAAATACATAGACATATATAGTTTCACAGTGTCATAGTTTAGTACTAGGCTATCTTCAGATAGTGTATAGAATAGATTTAGAAACCTGCGCCTCTGTATAGTAGTGACACAGTGAAGACCCCCCCTACATAATAGCATTAGTTTACTGTGCCTATGTCTAGTAGTGACACAGAGAAGACCCCTGCTGTAAACATATGATCTCCAATCCACTTGTCAAGAATGCACATGAAGAGTGTCAGTGAGGGTCTCTGCCTAACATGAACTGGGATCATGTTCCACAGTATGGGAAGCCTCTTAGTGATGGATCAGTCCCTACAGTATGTACTATTCATATGTGGGCTGAGGTTTAAATCCATAGCTGTCATGCTTCTGATGGATTTGGATTGTATTTGGTGGAACATGTCCATCGTTACCAGATTGGACATGTCCTACTACATCAGGTGCAGATCACCCCTACGTAGGCAGTATGCTATGGAATAGAGCATGAGTTACGTTAGTCTGGCAGCATATGACAGTTGTTGCAGACCCTTGATCCTCCTGGTGATGTACTCATGGGGTCCCCCTAGCTGTTGCAAGTGCCAGGTGAGGTACATACCAAATGGGGCATAGTACACAGTCATGGGCCTGATAAGGGAGGAGTATAGGGGTACAATGACCCCTTTTGATGTGGATGTGAATCCCTTCATGATAAGGTGGGCAAGGTAGGAAGTCCATCCAACCACTTTGGCAATGTGGGTGTCAAATGAGAGGTCAGCATTGCACAGTGTCACCAGGTCTCTGATTACTTTGTCTGTACTCAGTGTGTTATTGTCTATGTGATAATATGTGGTACCTTGTCCGTCCAAAAGGGTATGAGTATACATTACGTGGCATGCAATGTCAGGCCATGACTCCGGCAGCAGTTGTTGGTGTCCATGAGGCCTGTCAATAGGATGTATGTGTCAGCAGGTGTATCGCCTAAGGCGGCCAGTATGCAGTCATCTTTGAACATTGTCAGCCACTACCCTCCCATGTCTACTTCCACATCTGAGAATGATATGCCGAACATGAGCAGTCACAGGACAGAGCCCTGTGAGACACCACATGTGACTGGCTCTGAGTCTGACATGGCACCAGTGAGGTTGACTATAGGGTTTCTATCCATTAGCCGGTTTGCAACCCATCATGTGACATATGGATTTACATTTCAGCTGTTGATCATGTCTATGATGGCAGAGTGCGGTATTGTGTCGAATGCCATAGACAAGTCCAGGTAGGATGTATGGACCGCTGTGCCCTCAGCAATGGCTCTAGTGACTGATTTGAAAAGGTCAACCAGGTTCATAAGGCAGGATCTGCCCTCTACAAAGCCAAACCGGGTGGGATCAAGTGTCTAAGTCCCCAATGTCTCTGTGTATGGGTACCATAATGATCCTTTCCATAGTGTTGTAGACCAGGCTGGTTAAGCTTATGGGGCGGTAGTTACCAGGGTCTGTAGAGGTGCCTCCTGTGTGGAGTGGGACTACTGTTGCTGTATGCCAGTTTCCAGGTACATATGCTGTAGTAAGGCTATGGCTGAATAGCATGTAATGTGCATGTGTAGCTCCTCTTACAGTTCACGTAGCATGCAACCTGCAATACCGTTGGGTCCCATTGATGCTGTGTTTACAGCTCTGCTGAGGGTGGTTCCCAGCTGGACATCTGAGATGACAGGGAGGTTACAGTCAGCTGGGATAAGTAATTCCACATGTGTGGGTGTGGGAGGGGAGAAACCTGTACTGAACCTGTCTGCCAGACTGTTGGCATTATCTGTGTGTTCAGTGTAGTGTATGTCACTGTGAACTAACTGTGAACACAACTGAGCGTTCCCACCCAGGTGTGTAACATAGCAGAGGAAGGCCTTGTGGTTATCTGTAGTGACCATAGCAATGTCCCTCTCATTGTTGGCCTTGAATGTTTGTATGACAAAACGTATCTTTCTACTACTGCTGATCAGAGATGCCGTAGCTCTATGGAAGTATGCTCTGCCATGCAGTAGCTACCTTCTGTTGTTATACAATTTGTTCAAGGCTGGGGTCCACCAGACAGGATGCCTGCCCTTGGTGGAGAGGGTCATGGTTTCATTTGTGATTGCATGATCCATGCATTCTTGAAGATGTCTGTAGAAGCATATGTGAAGGTGTCTGCATTTTGGAAAGTGGATTACACTGGCCCAGTGGGCATTAAGGATACCAACTCAGTTATAAGATGTGTAAAGTTGGCATATGAGACTTTTCCCACTCTAGTCTTCAGTGTTGTGGGGGAGATGGGATATGTATACCCAGGGGGATTAGTCTGTGGTCAGATGTGACTAGTGAGGCATATACTTCCAGTGTGTAGAACATTGTCCCCATGTTTGTGATGATCAGGTCTAGTATATTATCTCCTGTTGTGGGAGAGGTGACTAGCTGTTCCATTGCATTTGACATAGTGAATTCCGGGAACCTTTGGGCTAGGGTGTTTGGGGTAGAATAATGCACCCAGTGTATGTTAGGGTAGTCGCAGTATCCCAATATGATGGTGAGTGGTGGGACATTCATACCCTCCAATGTCTACAGGAAGGCTGACTGTGGTCCCTGAGATTGGGAGGGGGTCTGTAACATGCTACCAGTTGTATAGCAGGTTTGCCTACGGTCATCTGCACCTGGATGGTCTGTGATGCTTTATGTGTTGCCACTAACCTGGAGGTGTGTGTGTCCTCCATGAATATGGACACACACCCTCCCTTTTTGTTTTGTCCCGAGTCCTGGGGCCAAAACGCATGATACGGGGTATAGCCTGGTACCGCTGGTGTGCTCTCAGGAGTCTTGAACCAGGTTCTCACTTACTGCACATACATCGAGATTGGTAGAATATGTACGTACAGATATATGTAATACATACATACATATATAGATATCTCTAGAGACTTATATATATATATATATATATATATATATATATATATATATATATACAGATAGATCTGACTGACAACAGATATGTCTGTATATGACTATCTCTCACTCTCTGTCCCACCCCCTCACACTCACACTCGCCATGGGTCTCTCTCTCACTCACTCCCCTTCTCTCCCAACATCTATATGTATATATCTACATCTATATATACATATTATATATACATATATACAAACAGATATATATCCATATACAGATATAAATATATATATATATATATATATATATATATATATATATATATATATATATATATATATATATATATCTATGTATATATCTATCTATATATATATATATATATATATATATATATATATATATGTATATATATATATATATATAGATAGATACATACATATATATAAATATACAAATATAGACTGTGTGAGGCACATGTGTGCAGATGTCTTGCAACAAGTGCCTGGTGTCACAGGCATGGAGTGAACACCAGTGTGGATACTGGAGTACCATACCCCATTCAAAAACACTGACACCAGTAACCACCACATATGTACATGCCTGCACACCACTGCATGTGTCAGGGGGGAACAGGGTCAACAAGTGTACAATAGGCTCCACATCGATATACACAGTGGCACACTAGTCCTGTAATACCTGTACATGGAATGTGTCAGCAGATATGGTGTGTCAGCTATGGACATGTAGGTCACTGTACCCCTCCACACCCCATAATGTCCTACACAGTATGTACCTCCCATGACAGCTATAGATATGGAGAAGGACACAGACATATGCAAGTAACTGTGTCAATGCACTCAAACACCACAGAGCGCACACAGACTACCTACATAGAGGTTACCACTGCTGGATATACATAGTTCAGTCACACCCATGGCAGTTGTCTACCAACCATGGTAACACCTCCAATATCCACAACACAAATTACCTATGTCTGTCATCCTTGTCACTGCAGTATAGAGCACATGGTGGAGGTACGGGACCTTACCCACAGATATGACATACCCTGTAGTACACCACACAGAATTAAGAAGCAAGGCTCTCCATGAGTAGATGTCAGACATACCCCTGCTGAATGTTATGCTGCTAGGTAATATGCCATATGAGTCAGCCTGTTTAACTGTTTGTAAGGAGCAGGTACGATCATAATACATGTGTCACAAGGGACAGGTTAGCATAACAGTATGCTGCTATAGGCCCAGGGCCAAAAGCACACTACCTACCTAGGGCACAATGCACACCCATGAACACATTGCAAATAGAATATGAGAGGTGGAATGAGTGTGCTAGCGACTGGGTGCACGTTGTGTACTGGTGTGATTGCTCACCATGACTGTCTGTCTGTCATGGTAGTGTGTGTCTTTGGTGTGAGGCCAGAGACAGGTGTGTGAGGTATTGCAATCAACACATACTACATTGCCATATGTTGTGCTGTGTTATCCTGTATGTCACTGTGGTGTAGGTAGGGTTATGGCAAGTAAGAGTAGTGTGCATTACCAGTGAAATATGTAACGTGCATTGTGTGCAGTGCATGGGCTGATAATGTTACCCATACAGTGCCTTGATACAAACCCCCAGTGTGAGGTTGTGTATTTTACCTGAAACAGTGTGTTGACTGCTGCAGTATACTAGTCTGTTGTATGGAGTGTGCCAGGTACTGTTGCACAGTTGTCCGTTGAGCACTGATATCTGGTCATGTACATGTGTATCCCCCAATAGACAGACAGATTTTATATATGGTGCCTAAGTTATATCACTGCAGTCAAGTATTATGTATATTATGTGTGCTATAGTTTGCTGACAGATATTGCTGACATATTTTCCTTCTCCTTTTCAGGGCCATGGTTCACCAGTGGAACCCAGTCTACTCCGCTGCAGAGGAGGAGGAGATACACCAGAGCCTGGTGCGGGATTTTGCTGTACTCTTTTCCTGCACCAGCCAGAATCAGCAGGAGAGGGCTGCACTGTGGCAAGACCTGGTCCGTCGGGTAAATGACATAGGCACACATAACCGGACATATGAGCAGGTACGCCATCACTGCAGTGATTTAATTAGAAATGTCCATCAGCGTGCGGCGGATATCCACAGGCAGCAGCTTGCCACAGGGGGTGTGGTGGCTAGACATCGCCCCCTCACCAGACTGGAGGGACTACTCCAGAGTGTTGTGGCTCCAGCACAGCAGCAACAACAACAGCATACATGTGTAATGATGGAGGCTGGAGCCACACAGCAGCAGGACACAGCGTGCAGGTAACATGCCATGTGTATAGTTGAGTATTCTGTACACTGTTAGGTTATGCATGTGTGAGGTGTGTCCTCATTTTGTAGCTGTAATCTTGGTAATTAATGTGCATTAGTGATAACCTCATTATCTGCAGTACACCTGTGGAAGCTAACTGTTGCACTACTGAACTGTATCATGCCCACAGTATCAATGGCACAGTTGTGCCCACTGATGATAAATGTCTCTTTTCCACAGGTCCCTCTGGTGTAACAGCAAGGCAACCTATCCATACTGGTGAGTGTGTAATACCATTACCTTCAATACTCTGTATACTAATAGTAATAATAGGCTGAAGCAGTAGTGCTATGTGTTTGATTGCAGGTGTGTTTGTGTCTGTGGGTTGATATCTCATATACTGAGGTGTGTGCATGTGTGCATGTGTGCATGTGTGCATGTGCCCATGTGTGCATGTGTGCATGTGTGCATGTGTGCATTAGTGGTGGCATTGTGTACACATTGTAAACTGTGTTTCCTGTCTTACTCCCACAGGTTCTGGTGCTGCTCTGGTGTCGTGCAGCAGGGAACCTGAATCAGCTGCTTTGGATAGTGATAATGATGATACCTGTGTAATGGCACAGGTAGGTGTGCCAGGGTCCTTCACTGGTCAGCCAATTGACACTACACAGCTGTTGACCCCATCAATGCGCACAGTCATCCTGCCAATACATCCTTTGTCACCAATGTCCCTAGGTGATGGACAGGATGCAGTAGGCATTGACCAGGGTAATGTGGTACCAGTGGCACATGCATCCCCACACTGCAGCCATGGCCAGGGCCCTGAAACGGTACCACACTGCCAGAAGTCCATGGGTTCTTGTGGGAGCATCCATGGGCATACCGTCCCTGTCAGACATGCCTGCAGAGGTCTTTCAACCCCAGCTATGTTTCGGGCTGTAATGCAGGCACAGTCACGTATGGAACGGTACACCAGAGAGGGTCTGAGGGAGCTGAGAGCATGTCACACAGCCATGAGTGACAGTATGCTTGATGTTGCGGCTGCCATCTGCAACTTCACTGAGGTCATTGACAGATGTTGGGGGGACACATTAGATCTGTACCACAACTATATGTCCATGAGCAAGGGCAATGGTGGATGGTTGAGGCATCGACGTGGCCGTATGCCAGCAACAGCAGCAGCTGGCAGCCATCGCGGATGACAACAGGGCCGCAGCCACTCACATAGTGCCAGCAGCAGCCCCAGCAATGCTGGGTCTGTGCTGTCATCGGACTGCCCCAGGAGACCACGTGCACGTGGCGCTGGACAGTCCCAACAGGGACCTGTCTCCAGTCAACAAGTACCTGCTTCTGATGACAGTACCCAGTCTGGCTTAGTACCTGATATGGTCCATAGCACCCCTGCCAGGCACAGGTACCGTGTCCATGGCCACAGACAGTGATCTGTATGACCTGGCAGGTACAGTCTGTAGCTGTCCACAAACACCTGTATATGGCAGCCATGAGGTGGGACTGTGTGCATTCATACACACATGCAAATTGATAACACCTAGGGCTACCACATACACACACACACACACACACACACACACACACACACACACACTGCATCAACATTGCCCCATCTTGTACTGCTGTCCCTCACCAACACACACACACACAGACATGTCAAATGGTTGTATCAGTGGCAAACTCAGGCATATCAGGTACACACCCTGTGCATATGATGAAACTGTGCCACCTCCTGCAATCTATAAAATCGTTGCAGGAACAGGTTAACATGGTGCTGATGCACAGGGTGACTACATAGACGTATTGTAATCGTATGATGTTGACAACAGTACAGTGTAATGATAGCATTGTGGGTATATACCAGCATGCCTGATGCAGTTACAGTATGAATGTCATTGTATTGTTTTGTACACCCATAGTAATTACCACAGTGTTCTGTCTGCACATCTTTGCATACTGGTGGTGAGGCAGTGAAGGGCTGGCCACCTACATTGGTAGCACAGGGGATACAACAATGTACATATTGATACTCAATGATGGCCATGTCAACTGCGAGTTGCATGCTGTCCACACACGACTCTGCAATGCAGATGTTCCAGGATGTTGATATCTGTGCAGTACTACACAACAGTTTCAAGGCTCACAAGAGCACACTAGCATTACAAGGTCACACCTCATACCATGCATAACAGCACCAAAACAGAGAACTAACTATGACAGGAGGGAGAGTGTCCATACATGTCAAGGATACTGTGGTGCCAGGACAGGTAGCATACATCATACTAAGTCTGGAACTGCTGAGTGAGGGCTCAGTGTCTGTTATTTGACATGTGTATTATTACAGGTATGAGCACTTGGGTATCAGGACAGTTATTCAACATTACGAAGGTACGTGGTCTATACACTTGTGGGGGGTGCGGCTGGACCTAGCCCGTCTGACCTGGGAATGTCTGGGTACTGGCTGAGAGTGCCTGCATATATGCACTGTTACAATACTGGAAGTCGTACACCTTGCTTGTTGTAGCATAGTCTACATAAAGGCCTGCTGACTGTAGCTTTGTTTGTATGCATGTTTGCCTGTTATGTTCCTGAAACACTGATTCCACCTGCAGTGCAGATATACAGTCCCTCTGTGGATCCCTAGTGACATCTGTGTTGCTTGCTGTACTGATGTCCATGTGTCACTTGACAGAATGTCACTGTTTGTCCTCTTTTCATGTAGCTTGCCTGTAACACATTGCATATGACTTACCTCACATTTGCTCAAGACAGCATTCATATATGCCAGCACTAACAAATCAGGAGCACTACACCCTCACATAGTCACCTTGAGTACCTTGTTCCCCATTGGCCCTATGTGTCATTACTTAGCATGGGAGTTACAATGCTATGGTGGCATGTGCAAAGGTCACCTGTCGATCTACTCTCAGGTCCAGTTGATGAATCTGTGAGTCATGTGGCGATGTTACAGCTGCCTCATGTACACAGACAACCCTCTCCCCTTCCCATACACGTACAACACATGTGAGAGATGCAACCACATAGCCAAACTGGGGGCTAAGTTCTGTTTACACAGCACTGGCATTCCCTGTCAGGTGGAGTGGGATACTTTAGTGAATACAGTACCAGTCTCCCATAGACCTGCCATGACCACAATCCAAACACAGAAACACACAGTACATTATTGGGCTCTCAGAATAGAATCCTACCTGAGCAGCTGACACCTGCAAAGCAGACACACAAGCAAACGTTACACCAGAGCAGAGCACATGCAACACATAGCTCACAAAGCCTGTGTGCCAAACAGTCTCAGGCCATACGGCTAGACAACACACCTGCTACAGTTGTATGAGGTACCTCTATCGTCACGTACACGGTGGTCCTGCTCCCAGGCTGAACAAGGTGACGGTCATGCTCAGCTGGACGTCGGGCACTATGATCCACCACATAACACAAGCAAAGCGGTCACTCCAAGGCATGTAGAAGTATGACTCAGTCATTGTCTCTGCCAGTGTGTATGACCTCTGACGCACCTCCCTGGACTACATGTTTGAGGACATAGAGGGGCTCTCTGAGCTTGTGGCACAGGCTGGTATGACCCTGGTCCTGAGTAGCATCTCACCCTCACCATGAATGCTGCCACAATATGTAGACAGGATCACCAGTTTCTGCAATTAACGTATCTTTCAGTGACATCCACAGGGGATCCAATGCCTGTCAGTGTGGGATTACATGCTGGACATGCCACATTGCTTTGCTTGGGACAGCTTGCACCTGTCACCCATGAGCCGGTGTATATTGGCAGAGGCTGTTGCTACACACATAGTGCCTTTGTATGCAAGGCTGACATTACATAGCCACCTACACAAGTATCACACGGGATGGGACACTAATAGCAATGCTACTCAACAGCAGCAGTGTAAACCTCAAGATGCATGCAATGGAAACTGTCCTTAGCATGGGGTACAGCAATATCCATGCAGTAACAGACTCCTGGTACAAGGCTCCCAGGTGCACACCATCAGTGCCAGGTCATTCCTGATACCATGCTTGTCATCCCCTACACATGCACCAACCCAGAACAGAGTGGTTGTATCCAAAGGCACCTCAGATACACACACCCCCAGGTTGGTGGCACTGCACAAAGCATCAGAGCCTCTCCATGTGCAACACACAGTGGGTTAGACTGCCTTCAGGTTCATAGCCTGGCACACACCACACTCCCATACACAGGAAACCCACTTGGCCTTCTTGACAACACTGGGAATATGACGGTCTCTACATACACCATTATATGGTTGTACTGTGACTCCCCAAACATACAGTGTGAGCATTATTCTAGCTGCAAGACCCTGTCTGAAGGGTTCTTATCATTTATTCCCTGCATTGCTATGGAACAACTTGTTACCACTCCCACAAGTGGTGACAACATGCTGCACCTGTTCATCACCAACATGTGGACTATATGCTCCAGACCAATCATGTATCCCTCGCTGGTGGGATGACACCATCTACAACCCACACTGTATAGTCACATAGCACATGCAGCCCCTGCACAGAACACCACAGTCATACAGTTGTCTGATGCATATTCCATGTATTCACATGAGGCAGGCTTCGGACATGGGAACTCTTGCAGTTCACAGGTACATATGTGTAGGTGGCACACACATACATCATGTGTGCATTGACATTACTGATATAATGTATGTCGTGCAATATTGGGAACACCACCCCACACACATGGACAAACTGTGTGACAAAAATACACATGGCATTTGTAGGATACAAACCCCTACCTAACTATGTTAGATCACTTGTGAGAGTTACAGTAGCAGAGTGTACTATTTGCATTACTGGGAGGATTGCTTTCTCCTGCTGTGCTTATAGGGTACTGACATCATCAGTGTTTAGACAATGGAATATGCAGCATGTGTTGTGTAGTAATAGTTGCCAAAAGGGACATTTTTCATACACATGGAATTGCACACACTACTCCCCCACACACAGTCACACACACACACTGGGCACTTGCAGGATTCAAACCCCTACCTAACTATGTATGACATTTGTGAGAAACGCATTAGCAGAGCGCATTATTTGCATTACTGGGGGGATTGCTTTCTCCTGCTGTACTTATA
Source organism: Protopterus annectens (assembly GCF_019279795.1). Classification (NCBI taxonomy): domain Eukaryota; kingdom Metazoa; phylum Chordata; order Ceratodontiformes; family Protopteridae; genus Protopterus; species Protopterus annectens. Next base: position 953,616,001 of record NC_056739.1, on the reverse strand, counting down.
GGGTGCTGACATCATCAGTGTTTAGACAGTGGAATATGCAGCATGTGTTGCGTAGTAATAGTTGCCAAAAGGGACATTTCTCATACACATGGAATTGCACATACTACTCCCCCACACACAGTCACACACACACTGGGCAATTGCAGGATTCAAACCCCTACCTAATTATGTTATGACACTTGTGAGAAACACATTAGCAGAGCGCGTTATTTGCATTACTGGGGGGGGGATTGCTTTCTCCTGCTGTACTTATAGGGTGCTGACATCATCAGTGTTTAGACAGTGGAATATGCAGCGTGTGTTGTGTAGTAATAGTTGCCAAAAGGGTAATTTCTCATACACATGGAATTGCATACACTATTCCCCTGCATACAGTCACACACACACTGGGCATTTGCAGGATTCAACCCCCTACCTAACTATGTTATGACACTTGTGAAAGACGCATCAGCAGAGCGTGTTATTTGCATTAGTGAGGGGAATTGCTTTCTCCTGCTGTACTTATAGGGTGCTGACATCATCAGTGTTTAGACAGTGGAATATGCAGCATGTGTTGTGTAGTAATAGTTGCCAAAAGGGACATTTCTCATACACATGGAATTGCACACACTACTCCCTCAAACACACTGGGCACTTGCAGGATTCAAACCCCTACCTAACTAGCTTATGACACTTGTGAGAGATGCCTTAGCAGAGTGCATTATTTGCATTACTGGGGGGATTGCTTTCTCCTGCTGTACTTATAGGGTGCTGACATCATCAGTGTTTAGACAGTGGAATATGCAGCATGTGTTGTGTAGTAATAGTTGCCAAAAGGGACATTTCTCATACACATGGAAATGCACACACTACTCCCCCACACACAGTCACATACACACTGGGCACTTGCAGGATTCAAACCCGTAACTAACTATGTTATGACACTTGTTAGAGACGCCGTAGCGGAGCGCGCTATTCACATTACTGGGTATATTTCTGCTCCTGACATATGTATAGTGTGCTGACATCATTATGGATGAAGAGGTATGTACATCTGTGACTATCCATCAGTACAGGGGAGAGCATATCTATGCATTAACTTTGCACAGGCACAGTGGCCTACTGTACTGTGGAGGCAGACACCAAATACACTGTGGATAGCCTTCTCTATTCCCTAGGGGCAACAGTCAGATATTGCACTCTATGGCCATATGTTTACCTGTCAGATGCAAGTATCTGTTGCTCATATACTGTTTGTGGGTCTTTATTGCCATAGCCTTCCCTATCTCTATAAACAACTTGTGTACTGTGGGAGATGTTTGCATATGAGTGGGATCCAGTACTTTACTTATGTCTCTGTTGTAACTTCACTGTGTGCACTGGGCAGATGTCTGTATTGTGGGAGGTTCCTGTGTTAACACATAGAAATGCCAGATATGTGTGTGCAACTGCTGAACTGTGACATGGCCTAAGTGTGTGAGCATGCCCAGTTCGCAGTTTATATGGCTTCTTGACTGCCACATCTCATTTATCTAAGTGTGCGAGCAAGCCCAGTGTGACCTTTCCTTATGTTGGGATCTGTGGACCACCACATTTCTGTTTGTGTGTGGACGCCATCTATATATCACATGTACAGTTGAGTGTTGGACATCAGGTTGTGTTCTTACTGCCCAACTGCTGTGTGTCTGAACCTAACAGGCATTATGCTGTGCCTGCAGGGTCACCATGGGATAGTTTGCATACAGTTGTCATCATCCTTTCCTGCTGACCAAACAGTTGTATTGTTGTATAGTGTACTGGTGCAGAACTTTCACTGTGGTGGACAGTATAATCGGTTTCAGTCCTATCACTGCTTGTAATGTTTATAGTGAGCACACCAGACTGGTTGAGGGCCAGTTGCGCAGATATGACCATGTTGCATTTTGTTCAGATATGGACAGCTTAGTACATGATTGTCTGACATTGTTAATGTATTCCACAACTTGTGTAGACAGTGACAAACAATGCCCATGTGCCCTAGTCCATTTGTAATGCTTAGGTTCATAGGTTCATAGGATCATACTAGGCTATCTGCCCTAGGGCATTTATAAGCCTAGCCAGAGTGTGTGTGGCTTTTACCACCCCTTAGGATGAGAATACTATACCCATTAGTTTGCTGTGCCTCTGTCCAGCAGTGACACAGAGATGATTCCCGGGGTAAACCTACGATCTCCCATCCACTCGTCAAGATTTCTCTTGAACAGAGTCAGTGAGGGGCTCTGCCTCACATGGACTGGGATTCTGTTCCATAGTGTAGGGAGTCTCTGGGTGATGAATCTGTCCCTCCAGCACATCCTATTTATATCCGTATTGAGGTTTAAGTCTCTTGCTCTCGTGGCTCTGGTGGATTTGGATTTTTTGAGGTGGAGCATGTCCATTAATTCCGGGTTGGACATGGCCTTGTATGTCAGGCACAGATCACCTCTGAGCAGGCGGTATGCGACTGAATAGAGCTGGAGTTTCTTCAGTCGGGCAGCGTATGACATATGTTTGAGCCCCTTTATCCTTTTGGTGAGGAACTTTTGGGCTCTTTCCAACTGCTGCAGGTGTCGGTTAAGGTACATTCTGAATGGGGCGTTGTACTCAATCATTGGTCTGATAAGTGAAGAGTACAGGGGTACAATGACCTCTCCTGATCTGGATGTGAATCCCTTCATGATCAGGTGGGCAATGTAGAAGGTCTTCCTAACCACTTTGGCAATGTGAGTGTCAAAGAGGTTACTGTCAACTTGGGTCCCCAGGTCCCTGATAACGTCTTCCGTGTTTAATGGATTACCACCTATGTGGTAATTAGGGGTTACCTTGTTTTTCCCAAAGGGTATGACTATACATTTTTTGGCATTTAGCTTAAGGCCATGACTCTGGCACCAGTTATCCATTTCTATGAGACCTCTCTGGAGGATGTCTGTGTCTGATGGAGTGTCAATTATGGTGCCCAGTTTGCAGTCATCTGCAAATTTTGTCAGCCACAATCCCCCTATGTTTGCCTGCACTTCAGAAAAATAAATGCCGAACAAGAGGGGGCCCAGGACTGAGCCCTGTGGGACACAGCTCGTGACCGGCTTAGAGTCTGACATGGTACCAGCAACTCTAACTCTGTGGGTTCTGTCCTTGAGCCAGTTTGCAACCCATCTTGTGACATATGGGTTTACATCTAAGCTGGTGAGCTTTTCTATGATGCCCGAGTGGAGTATTGTGTTGAACGCTTTTGCTAGGTCAAGGTAGGCTGTGTGAACTGCCTTACCCTCATCAATTGCCTTAGTGACTGTTTCGAAAAAGTCGACCAAGTTCAAGAGGCAGGATCTGCCCTTGACAAAGCCAAATTGGGTAGGATCCAGTGTCTGTAGGTCCCCAATGTCTTTATTTATGAGTTCCATTATGATCCTCTCCATAGCTTTGCAGACAAGGCTCGTCAAGCTTATGGGGCGGTAATTTCCAGGGTCCATAGAAGCACCGCCTTTGTGGAGTGGGACCACAGTTGCTGTACGCCATTCTTTGGGTACGTATCCTGTAGTAAGGCTAAGATTAAATTGCAGCCTTATGTGTGGGTTTAGTTCCTCATTGAGTTCGTGTAGCACACAGCCAGGGACACCGTCGGGTCCCATTGATGCTGTGTTTTTTGCTTTAGAGAGAGCAGCTCTCACCTGGGCATCTGAGATGTTTGGGAGGCTAGACTCTGGTGGGATAGATATTTCTCCTTTTGGGGGGAGGGAGGGGAGAAATTTGCACTGAACCTGTCTGCCAGTATGTTGGCAAGGTCTGTGAGTTCAGTGATTTTTGTATAATTTTGGACTAATTCTGAGCATATCTGGGAGTTTCCACCCAGGTTTCTAACATAGCTAAAGAAGGCCTTATGATTGTCTTTTGTGTCATTAGCGATTTTTCTCTCAAAGTTGGCCTTGGATGATTTTATGAGTGATCGTAGTTTTTTGCTAGTAGTGATCAGAGATGCCTTCCCTTTTAGGGATTTTGCTCTGTCATGTAGTAGCTTTCTCCTCTTGTTGTAGAGTTTGTTTATGGCTGGGGTCCACCAGACCGGGCGCCTGCATTTGGTGGAAAGGGTCTTGATGTTATTAGGGATTCCTTGATCCATACATTCCTGGAGGTGTTCGTAGAAGGCATTTGTAAGGGTTTCAGCAGCGTGGGTTGTGGTTTCCACTGGCTCGGGGGCCTTGAAGGATACCACTCCAGTCTTAAGAAGTGTGAAGTTTGCTTTGAGAAGTTCTTCACTGTGGTCTTTTGCTGGGGTTGGGGGATGTGGATCTCCAGTGAGATTAATTTATGGTCTGATCTCACTGATGAGGGATATACTTCCGGTGTGGAGCATTTTGTCCCCATGTTTGTGATGATCAGGTCTAGTATATTTTCTCCTCTTGTGGGAATGGTGACTAGTTGTTCCATAGCATTTGAGTTTATGAACTCCGGGAACCTTTGGGCTAGGGTGTTGGGGCTTGAGTAATGTTCCCAGTCTATGTTTGGGTAGTTGAAGTCACCCAATATGATGGTGTTTGGAGAGACATTCATACTCTCCAGTGTCTTCAGGAAGGCTGTGTGGGTTTCCTGAGTTTGAGAGGGTGGTCTGTAGCATGCTACAAACTGTAGGGCAGTTTTACCTATGGTTAATTGCACCTGGATGGTCTCTGATGCTTCGTGCGTTGCCACTAACCTGGATGTGTGGGTATCCTTTATGAATATGGATACTCCCCCTCCTTTTGTGGTTCGGTCCGGATTTTGGGGCCGGAACGCATGATATGAGGTATAACCTGATAGTGCTGGGGTGCTCTCACCCTTAGTTTTTCTCCATTTTTGTTTTCTAGGGTGGTAGGTTTATCATTTGAGCCTTGCCTAAAAAAGGCACTATGGGGGTGGCAAGAGCCTTTGCCAATATCCGGAAGCCCAGGGGTGACAGGTGCAAGCCATCCCTTGCGAAGCAGCGTGGCTTGTCAAGCATGTCATCCCAGGCAGACAGACATTGGATCCCCTTAGAATGACACCAGTAATTAAGCCAATTATTAAAGCTGATCATTTTGTCTCTGTATTGTGGCATCATTCTTGGTGAGGGTAGGATACTGCTCAGGGTCAGGGTCATACCGGCCTGGGCTACATAATCTGAGAGCTCCTCTATGTCTCTTTTCATGTAGTCCAGGGAGGTACGTCTCAGGTCGCTCACACCGGCATGGACAATGACTGAGTCATACTTGTACTTGCTGTGGAGTGACCTGAGTGCTTGTCAGATGCTAGTCAGAGAGTGTTTGTCCTTCAACACACATTTACTGATGTTTGCCATGACATATGTCACGGTTAGTGTGCTGTGCCTCTGTCTACCCATGACATACAGGTGATATCCAGGGTACACCTACCATCTCCCATCCAGTCATCATGATTCCTCTGGATGACAGTCACTGAGGGACTTCCTGGATATCCTGTAGTGGGAGTTTAGTCGTGAGTGGAGTGAGCTTCTGGGTTATGGACCAATCAGTACAGCATGTCCTGTTTATGTCTGTGCTGGGGTTCAGGCCTGTCAGCTGCATAGGTCTCCAGCATTCAGTGTTTACATGGTGCCAAATGTCCATTGATACCAGGTTGGTCATGGCTCTATACATCAGGCACAGTTCACCTCCAGCCAGGCAGTATGGCACTGTGTGGAGCTGCAGTTTCTTTACTCAGGCGACACATGGCATCTGTTATAGCTCTGTGATCCTCCTGGCAGGGTATTTGTGTGGTCTTTCCAGTTGCTGCAGGTGTCGGCTACGGTGCATCCCTGAAGGGCCATTGTACACACTTGTGAGGCTGCTGATGGATGACTGGAGAGACACATTGACCTACCATAACCAAGCTGTGCTTACCTTCATGATTAGATGGGTATATGGTATGTTTCTGTTACCACTACAGACACATGGTTGTCACATGCAGGATATCTATCACCTTATGTCCCCAGGTCTCTTATTGCTCCTGATGTACCTACTGGGTTAACACCTATGCAGTAATTTCTGGCCATGTACTGTGTTTCCACAGGGGTTAACTATACACTAGTCTGTATTTAGCTTGTTGACATGGATGTGGCACCACTTGTGTGTTTCTATGTGTGCCTTTTGTAGGTTGCTTGTGTCAGCTGGAGGGTCCGATATGGTGTCCAGTTTGTAGTCCTCTGCAAACCTGTTCAGACAGAATCCTTCCATGTTGGCCTGTACCTATGTGACATATATAGCATACAAGAGAAGTCCCAGGACCATGCCTTGTGGGATGCCAGTTGTACCTGGTTTGCAGTCTGCCATGGCTACAGCATGTCTGCCAGGTCAGTTCTGTCCTTGAGCTGGTTTGCAACCCATCTACTTGCATAGGGGTTTATAGTTAGGCTGGTGAGCTTATCTGTAATGCCAACTAGGGTATTGTATGGAAGGGTTTAGCAAGGTCCAGATAGGCTATGTGATCAACATTCCCCACATCACTGGGCTTGGTGCATGTTTCACATGAGTCAGACATGTGTACGGAGCAGGATCTGCCCTATGACAGCCACTCTGGGTAGGGTCCAATGTCTGTAGGTACCCAATCTCATTATTCATGGGTTCCATGATCATCCTCTCCATTACTTTGCCAACCTAGATAGTCGGGGTTGAGGGGTGATAGTTTGCAGTATCCATTCAGGCACCCCCTTTGTGGTGTGGGACCACTGTTGCTGTACACTGCTCTTTGGGTACATATCCTGTGGTAGGACTGATAGTGCACAGTAATGATATTTGCTGTTTCATTCTTCTTACAGTACTTGTTGGACACAACCCAGGACACCATTTGGTACCATTGATGCTGTGTGCTGTGCTTTGTGGATGTTGGCTGTTACCTCAGCATCTGCAATGTCAGGAACCCAGCACTCTCCTGGGATAGATATTTGGCAGTTAGGTGCTGGTGGGGAGGTTGGAAGGAATCTGTTTCATAGGCTGTTGGCAATGTGTGTGGGCTTGATGTATTGTTTGTGATATTAGAGTACTGCAGAGCATATCTGTGGATTATCACCATGGTTCCTACCATCAGGTAGGACAGCTGTGTGATAATCTTTTGTGTCCTGCACAATTTGTATCATCATAGGTTCATAGGTTCATACTAGGCTATCTGCCCTGGCCTTGTTTGAGCATGGACAGACTGTGTGTGGGTCTCAACACCCCTTGCAATGTGCATATTATGCCCACATAGGGTTTACTTTCCTAGATGTGGCACAGGGATGGCCCCCAGTGTACACGTACTATCTCCCATGCACTTCAACGGATTTCTCTTGTTGAGTTTGTGTGTGGAGCTCAGCCTATCATGGACTGGGATTCTGTTCCAGAGTGTCCTGAGCCTCTGGGTTATGGGTCTGTCCCTCCAGCACATCCTATTAATCTATGTGTAGAGATTCAGATATCTCACTGTGGTGTGTTTGCTGGATTTGGGGTTTCTGCAGTGGAGCATGTCCATTCATTCTGGATTGGACATGGCCTTGTACATCAGGCATACATCACCTCTGACTGTGCAGTATGCTTCTGAATTGGGCTGTGGTTTCTTCAGCCAGGCTGCAGATGTCCAATGTTTGGACCCTTTATCCTGTTGGTAGGGTACATTTGGGGTCTTTCTGACTGCTGCATGTGTAAGGTAAGGTACATCCGAACTGGGGCATAGTTGTCATGTCAAGATAAATTATTTTAATATTTTAATATTTTAATTTCCATCAGAATGAAGACATTAAAAATATACATTAAATAAATAATGTTGATTATGATATTTAGGCTAAATATTTTAGTAAGAGTATATTTAAGACATTACTTGTAAAACATTGAAATAAATGTTATAGTTAATATCTGGATGTTATAGGGAAAGGTGTCTTTAAATGGAGGTGTGTGTTAAATGTCACATGATTGATGACTTTTTTATTTAAACTTTGCATTTGTGCATGTCTGTTATCTGAAGAAGTCTCCCTATAAGCAGAGATGAAAAGCACTTAATAAAATGAACTTTATTTTTTACTTGTGGGTGACCAGTGGAGTGATTTCCTAGCTTTTTTATCCAGTTTGTGTTTTTTTTTGGCTTTTCTGGTGTTTACATGTGTGCAGCAGCCATGGAAATCTCTCAGGTTACACCTTCATCAAATTCGCAAAATGACAGCATAGGAGACCTGACTTTACTTATAGAAGCACTGTCCCAGAGAGTGGATAACCTCTCTAAGAGGTTAGATGCATCAAACAGAGCTCAGAATGGAGGGACAACAAATCGTAATCTGGTTTCAGCATCAGCATTTCCGAGGGCAGAAATGCAGGTTACACAGGAAACGGCTCACCCGAGCAGTTTTAGGAACGGAATGAACGTTCCTATTCAACAGCAGCAATGAACAACAACTTGAATCAACCAGGGCAAGGTACAAACCCTACGAACGAAGCGAGGACCAACAGTGGACTAATAAATATCGGCGGAACCCCCTCAGGGCTTATTGGAGCTCCTAATCTGGAACATTGGTTATCTACGTCACTGGGGTTCAACAATGAGAGTGAAGACCAACAGGAGCAACTGGCTGGAGGGTTAGCCGATAGTTCTTCATTGTTGCAGCAATTCGACAACCAGTTAGTAAAGTACAAAAAACTACAGTTAGAAATAAATTACTTTAAAGAGTGTATCAGCAAGGGTATTGTACCTAAAGGGCTGAGAAGTTGGCAATACCCCATGGGTCTGATTCTCACAAAAACTGTTAAAATTATTCAACAAACATGGTTTAGAGTTATTGGACTTGATTTGCACCCATTATAAAAAGAATGCTGAAGCCCTAGTCAAGGAGGCTACAGAACTGGATACTTTAATAAAGGCTGATGCAGCTTTTCAGCGATACAGGTTTGAATATGAGAGGACATATTCAAGCATAGACCAGTATATGGTCAAACTTAAGGCTATGAAAGTTAAGAAGCTGCAGAGGGACAGGCAAGCTTACTCTACAGGCACAGTGTACTCTAAACCACCTTCTTCCCAAACTAATTCCTTGCAAAATAGGAATGGGTCTGTTGAACTTGCACATATGACAGGTGAACATGTAGAAAGTAATGATGAATCTAACCACACACATAATACACCAGAACCAAGGAGAAGCACATGTTTAGCAAACAGTAGAACAATACAGAATAATGAGGCAAATGAAACAATGGAGGAAGAAAATTTTAAGAACAGAGCACTGAACCACCGCCCTTATCCAGTACCCCAGAATGGAAGGGGGACCGGACCACAACATCAGAACAACAATACCAACCCGAACAAGAGGAACAGTCAGAACAGGCACAAATAATTTATGGAGAGGAGCAATCTGAGCACACCTGTGAGATCATATATAACTCTACCCGTGACTTTAAAATATATAATTACACAACGATGAATATTGAACAGAGTTTGGCAGATTTTTTAGCCAAGGGGCAAAGCTTTGTTCCTTCATGCAAATTGGACATTGCAAATACACTTATAGACCTGAAACCGATGTTATTTGGTCAAGAAAATTATGTCATGAATGAGTATAAATTGGCTAGTACATTTTATCCACCTTTGCACCCTAGTTTGCCTCTTTTCGAACAAATTTGTGAGTTAGACTTACGAAGCATAATAGAACAAGGCAAGAGGCAGAATATATTTGTCCAAAACACTAGTAAGAATGAAAAATTGTTGTTAGAAGGGCTAAGACAGGGAGCGATACATGTAATATAACCTGATAAGGGGGGGTGGGTTGGTAATTATGTTTACTGAGGATTACATCAACAGGATGGAAAATGTGTTGAACAGTGAAACCTATGAGGAAGTCTCTAGATCAGGGGTTAATAGAGCTTATTCAAGAATTAAATCTTGGTTAAATGATCTGTTCATTGAGGCTAGGATTAATATAGACCTCTTCAACTATTTAGTAGTGCCAACTCCAAGAATCCCAATATTTTTTGGAATACCAAAGGTCCATAAAAGTATAATAAATCCCCCCATGAGACCATTGGTGGACGCAAGGCACAGTATCACGTACTCACTGGAAAAGGTCATAGATCAAAGGCTGAAGAGATATGTGACCCAGGAGAGTCAAATTTGTAAAGAATCCTAGACCTTCCTCTCAAACATTAATGCAATAGAGTTTAACCCCATTTATAATTTTATTACAGTTGATGTAAAAGATCTATACTCTTCTATTCTTCATGTAGAAGGAGAAGGATGGGTAAGCTATATGATGCAGAGTAAAGGAGCACCTGAGGATGAAGTTTCCCTTGTATGTGAACTCATAGACATAGTGCTAACACAGAATTTTATAACTTTCAACAACAAGTATTACTTGCAGAAAGTTGGGGTAGCCATGGGTTCACCATGTGGTGCCAGCTTACTGAACTTAGTAATGGCATATTGGGAGTGGCATTTTGTGAGAAACAATAAAGAGATTGCCGACTGGATTATCCATTACACTAGGTTCTTGGATGATATTTTTATGATTTATAATGGGGATGAAAAACAAGCTATAGATATGGTTACTTATTTTAACAATACAACCCAGTTTTTTACATTCACATTCACTTTCAGCACTGACTCAATAGCCTATTTGTAAGTAAACCTCAGGAAAGACATCATTACCAACAGTTATTGTGCATGAATTTTCCAGAAGAAAACATATTCCAGCACATTACTTCACTTTACTAGTTGCCATCCATTACATCAAAATGTTCTTAGTCAAGGGGCAATTAGTAAGAGCTCCCCGGATGGTGACCAGTGATGATGAATTTGTGTTGGAATGCAATAACCTGAGGAACATGTTTAGGGTAAGATGTTATCTAGAGCAACTAATCAATGAATTGATTAGAAAAGTCCAAGATAAGAGGGCTGGTGGTTTTTACAAACCAATATGAGCATTAAGGGCATGATAGGAGGTAACAATGTGGGGGACATGAGTATGGTAACAAGGATGAGAGAATACAGTACTACAGCCCTGTTTACTAGATATAGTGTCAATGCTCCAGCTTTATATTCCCTTATTAAGAAAAATTGGTCAATAATTTTGAGTGACAATGTTCTCAGGCATAAATTCTGTGAAGCACCAAGAATAGTGTTCCAACGAGGGAAAAACCTGAAAAATATATTGCAATACAAGGCAAAAGGTGTAAGTACACAAACAGGTGTGGGTAAATGTAATATGTGTAACTTTTGCAAACACACGCAGGTTGGCCAATGCTTCATGTTGAGGGAACAGAAATATGTGACCAAACATAAGTTCAACTGTCAGTGTAGAGCAGTAGTTTACATGGCTCAGTGCCAACACTGTCAGGCTTTCTATATTGGAAAAATGGACCGCAAATTAAGGGAAAGAGTATATGAGTATTTATATTATATTTTCAAAATGAAAAGAGAAAGTGTCCTAGCTAGACATGTTGAAGCATTTCCAGATCATACATTCAAATTTAGGGCTATTTTCTGTGTGAATTCAAATGGAAGGGGTGGTCCCAATTCATTAATGTTGGAGAAACTTGAATTGAGGTGGCAGCTTCGTGCAGATGCCTGTCATTTTGCAGGATTGAATGAAGTGTATATTCTATCCTGTGTATTCTTAAATTGAAAAATCTAGAGAGGTAGACTCATGAAAGGTGTAAGTGAGTCCATACCCTCTGGTTGTAAGGTGCTGTCATGTGGACAGAATGGGTCAGGATAAATTATTTTAATATTTTAATATTTTAATTTTCATCAGAATGAAGACATTAAAAATAAAAATATACATGAAATAAATAATGTTGATTATGAATTTTAGGCTAAATATTTTAGTAAGAGTATATTTAAGGCATTACTTGTAAAATATTGAAATAAATGTTATAGTTAATAATATGTGGATGTTATAGGGAAGGGTGTCTTTAAATGGAGGTCTGTGTTAAGTGTCACATGATTGATGACTTTTTTATTCAAACTTTGCATTTGTACATGTCTATTATCTGAAGAAGTCTCCCTATAAGGAGAGATGAAAAGCGCTTAATAAAACAGACTTTTTTTTTTCTTGTGGGTGACCAGTGGAGTGATTTCCTAGCTTTTTTATCCAGTTTGTGTTTTTTTGGCTTTTCTGGTGTTTAGACCAGAATCATAATAGAGCGTGTGTTTGGGATGCACAAGTCATGGTTCTGGTGCCTGGACACATCCAGTGGAGCCTTGCAGTACTCACCAGCTACATGTACCCAAATTGTCATCGTATGTGCCATGCTATACAATATGATCCTGTGGAAACAGCTGCAGCAGGAACAGCATGGAGCAGGGCCATACAGCCAACCACCATTGCCAAGGCCTGCACAGGCACAAAGTGACTCAGAGGAGGAACAACCTGAGTCTACCCCAGTAGGCAGAAGGAGGCATGCCCAGTATGCCCAGGCCTTGGCAAAGAGGCAACGCATAGCGCACCTCTCTCTGACTCGCATATACAGTAAAAGGGATGCCAAACATGATACTCCCTGTTCTTAACCATGTATAGGGAGTGTACTATGTGCATCCGACATAATAAGCCCTCCAGCACCATCCTCAATACTGGCACAGCCACAAGGTAAGTCACTCTTCTTATCAATTGCCGAATGGAGTAGTATGTGTTGTTACTTGTATCTATGGTATGAGCATGCAAGGGAATTGGGTGGCTGAATGAGATGCCAGCAGATAGTAGACACCTATAATGGCAGCATGAGATCTGTAACAAATACTGGTGTCACCACAGTAGCCAGTACTAGACAATGACAAACTCACTGCAGGAAATGTGCTGGGCCACATGTGTGTCCATAGGACACACACATGCCAATCAGGGAGGCTCATATACCTAACAACAGTCTCAGCCAGCAGGACAGGTGTCGACAAACACAAACCAAGGCTGTGCTAAGGCCTCTGACTGATGGCTATAGAGAACATCCCCCTAGACCTACACAGACAACAGACAGACTACAACAGTTCAGGCAGTGAGATGTTAATTCTGAAGGGTAAGAAGTCAGAAACTGAAATGTAGGTCAATCAAACCTAAGACCTGTAGTACACTGATATGCCTCTAGTCAGCATGATAGGTTAGAATACAGAATGAAATGGAGTACCTGAAGTACCAGTACAGTCATAGCAAATGTGTACAAGTGCCAGGTGTGCCCTCCCCCAATCCTATGTAGAAATGTAGTAACAGTCAGGTGTGCCCCCCCAAACCTATGTAGAAATGTAATAACAGTCAGGTGTGCCCTCCCAATCCTATGTAGAAATGTAGTAACAGTCAGGTGTGCCTCCAATCCCATGTAGAAATGTAGTAACAGTCAGGTGTGCCCCCCCAATCCTATATAGACATGTAGCATGTATGTGTAGGTATAATAACAGTGGAGCACAGATTACCTGAGCTGGCCAAGGTAGCCGGATAGATTGTAGCATGTGTACAACATGCAGGGCCATGTGTGTTATGTTGGTGTGTGTCATATATTGTGTGTGAGTGGTCAGTATGTATGGATAGTGAGGTTTGTCCTGGTGGCCATGGCCCAGTATTGCCGATGACAGGGTCAAGTTCTCACAACTGCAGTACCAAACACAGTGCTTCCCAGCAAAACACATTCCAGCAGTAAGCCATAGTAAATGTTTGGACGTAATATGTGTCACCATCTGAAAGATGGGCATGGCATGAATGCGGGCCCAGATATAGAAGCAGTACACAGGGAGAAGTACCCCAGACAGACAGTGTATAATATGTAACTGTCAAATGGACACACCCTTGGAACTGTACATACAGGTTAGCAGCACATTATTTGGGCTTGTAGTACGGAATACCGATATCATCTGGCCAAACACTGGCAGACCACAAAGTTCATAGTAATGAAGTATTAAGAAATGGCTGATGATCCTGCACAAGCCAGCATAAGTGGAATGCCCCATGCATATCTGTGAGTCAGATGCAAGTAGTGTCCATAGGACACATGCACCCAGCTCACCCCACCACCACCCACAGGTACCTCTCTGGTCTTATCCCTGATGTTAGGAATGAGTACATTATGAACCCCACCTCTGTATGGCAATAGCTAAAGAAAGCAGCATGCAGAACATGTGTCCCATGCAGGTGTGTCCCTAGCTGTAAGTAGCACCCTGCCAGCATCCACACCACTGGATCAATAATGACAGAAAGTATCTGCATGAACATCTTGCACACCTACCCTGTCACACCAGGGCAATATAGTGTATTGCAGTCTGGGACTGTAGGAGTGACAGAATGCAACGGCCTGCTTCAGCTGGCCTGCATCACTACAAAATGGCCTACAGTCTTCTGCCAAAGGCCTGAGTCTCACTCTTACTGCCAATGTATGTTATGTCATGGAGTCCCAAATAACAACATAACACTGTCCACAAAACCCAAATGTAAGGCCATGTGGACAAATCACAGTAACATGTCTACCATGTCCTACTGCATGAACTGTGGACCAACACCAAATTACTGCTGGGATGAGGTGATAACTATAGGGAACATATCAGATAATGTTTGCATAATGTTTGGAAGAGGATAGAATGATAGGGGGGTAGGAGCATAGGCAGCATGGAGTGTGTGAAGTCCGAAACTCAGCCGTGTGCACATACTATCCCTGGCTGCAAACACAAGAATGGGTGGCTACAAATCTGCTCGTAAACTACAATGTGAAGGGGTAATGTCCAGAATTATGACCCCTGCCTCTGGGCAACCTGTGTGAATCTGTACAGCTGTGAGGTATGACCACAGCAGGATATGGCCATACTGTCACGTTGATGGATGTGCAAGCATGGGATCCTCTGCTACCACTGTACCAAGGTGCTGAACCATTTACACAGACCCAGCAGCAAGTGTCTGCAACTTCCCCTCCATGTAGGCTGCTGACCACAATACTGGACACAGCTGCATTCACCCTGTGTTCTCCAAGACATCACTGCAAGCAAATATGTATACCAGACAGTAGTTGATGACATAAAACATCACAGTGTAAAACAGTACATATAGGTTCATAGGTTAGTACTAGACTAACTGCCTTTGCGAACCATTTATCCCTTGGGAGACTCGAACCCTGCACCTTGTGTTTGTAAGACAACCACCATAACCATTAGGCCATCCTCCCAACCTTCTCTGCTAACACCAGAACCATGCAGCAGAAGCAGCACAGACACAATTACCTACAGTAACCCACTATCGTTTGCCCATTATGACCCCATATTGTAAACCATTTTACAGATATCCTGCAGAAACAGTTTGCTAGCTGTAGGTGTAGAACACAAAAGTCTGCACTGGAGTACAATCAACCTGAAATGGATTCACATATTCAATACAGAAGGTCATACTGGGCATGCTCCCATACTTAGAGAAATGAAGGCCATGTCAGACAACAAAATATTGAAAGGTCATACTGAGCATGCTCACACACAGAAATGAAGCCCATGTCTGGCAACAACAGTGGACCACATATATCTGACAATCGCAGATGTTAGTGCATACACTCCCCAGTACACACCAGTCATGCTTTGCACACACATTGTATAGGAATACACACATATATTCAAGGCCAACACACTATAATAGGCCAAAACTACACATACATATTTGTGTGGAAGAGAGTGACAGTGACAAAGAGCCTCCCATCATGAGGCCTGTCCCACCCAGCACACATCCAATTGGCTTAAACCACATGATGTGCAAATGTCAATCACCGCATACATTTGCCTCTGGTATCCCTCAGCACAGTAATGTCTGTGGTGCTTGTGCTAACTGTGTAACATGACTGTACAAGTCAGTACTCATCTAACATTTCTATACACGGACCTGTGGAATATAAATCTGTGTGTGCCTGAGTGTTGTGTGTCTGCCTCTAGATGAATGGATTATGGCCCATGCACACACACTGCACCCTACTATGGCAAGCCTGCTGATGTCTTCACCTTGAAATACACCTTTGGGGAAGTAATAACCCAGTAATCTCCATGGCACGTCCTATAACTGTGTAATGCTGTAGTGTGATGTACGTAGTTAGGTAGGAGTTTTAATCCTTGATGTGGTAATTGTGTGTGTGTGTGTGTGTTTGTGTGTGTGCGAGAGTGTGTGTGTGTGTGTGTGTGTGTGTGTGTGTGTGTGTGTGTGTGTGTGTGTCTGTCTGTGTGTGTGTGTGTGTGTGTGTGTGTGTGTGTGTGTGTTTGTCTGTGTAGGGATCAATGCTTTTTAGGCCAGTCACACTCACTATAATTTCAAATGCCCTACTTTGGCAGGGCTGCTGATGTCATTTATTTTGAAATACAACTTTGGGGAAAAAGTAGCCCAGTAATCTCCGTGGCGAGTCCTATAACTGTAATGCTGTAGAATGATATACTAGTTAGGTAGGAGATCAATTCCTAGACATGGTATCTGTGAAACTCTGTGTATGTTTGTTTTTGTAGGGCTCAATGTTTTTTAGGCCAGTTACACTCACTACAATTTCAAATGCCCTCCTTTGGCAGGGCTGCTGAAGTCATTAACTTTGAAATACACCTTTGGGGAAGGAAGAGCACGGTAATCTCTGTGGTGTGTCCCAGAACTGTGTAATACTGTAGTGTAATATACCTAATTATATAGGAGTTCTAGTCCCAGACATGGCAACTGTGAAACTGTGTGTGTGTGTGTGTGTGCAGGGCTCAATGTTTTATTGGCTATTCACAGTCACTACACACACCTAAAAATGGAGAACATTGATAACTGTGTAGTAACAGAGACCTGATCCAAGGATCCATAGAGCACCCCTGGAATACCAGTTACAGCTCTCACCAAACCTGTTGGCCACCAAACCAGGACCAAAACAATAAAGCTGGAGGAGTGTCCATATTCACACCACCAGGCTACTTGCCCAACAGAATTTGTCTGAAATACCTCCAGTGCAACTTACAGTAGGTTAGACTGCATTCCAAATTGTATAGCTTGCTACAGATCCCCCACCATGTCCCATGATACCCACTACAGCTTTTGAAACATACTGTGAAATATTATGATACAAGCAAACACCCTAATAATGGGTGACTTACATTACCCTGCCATTAACTGGGAAAACCACTTGTGTACCAACACGTGTGCCCAATGGTTCTTGGAAGTCATAATTCCAAATGCCCTGGATCAAGTAACCCATAGTCCCAACCAGGGGCTCAAATATCCTAGACCTGGTCATTACCAACATGGGAAATCAATGCTCCACACCTATGGTTACACCATTGGTGGTCAGGTCTGCCCATGAGCTAATCACCCTTAACATCAACATCCCTCCCCCACACCTCAGTAAGGAAACCTCCGTAACACACATCTCCAAAGCCAATGTCATGCTACACATGTCAGACATGACTAAAGTCATGACTCCTATGCAAATGGGAACTGAAAGGACAACTGCTGAATCATACATGAAGCCACTGTATGAGCACATCAACTCGTGCATGAATCGTGCCATCCAATATAGAACCAAGATGCTCCCCACCAAGAAAAGGAAGCCAATGTGGTGGCCCCCTGCCATAAACATACTGTACAACAAAAGGAGGAAACTGTGCCAAAATGGGGGAATTTCCAGGATGCAAAATACTCCTTTACCAGCTACAGTAAGAGGCAGAGATCCCTCATAACATCCACCAAAGCTAGTTATGAACATAATATAGCCAAAGATGTCAAAGACAACTGCAAGCTGTTCCATAGCTATGTGAGGAATCTAAATGGCAATCCTCAGAAGTGCTCTGAGCTACAACAGGATGGTATTAAATATACTGCTCCCAGGGATATTGCCAATATCCTATCAGATCGATTCAGTGCCAGCTGCACCCCCTACCAACCCCCAAAGGGCCCATCTCAGCATGGAAAAGATTGCCATATTTCGGTAATAACAGCCACATAGGTAAATACTACACTCCCCAGAGCTATGACAGCAGCACCCATGGCACCAGTCAACATCCCAGGCTGTGTACTACATGAGCTATAAACTGAACTGGCACATCACCTACGTGCCATGTCTAATCATAGCCACACCTCAAGCTTTGTGCCCACTGTGTGGCGCACAGCTACAGTTATCACAGTCCACAAGGGGGGATCCACCTTGGATCCTGGGAACTACAGCCCCAGCAGTATGACATGCCTGATCTGCAATGCCATGGAATGTATTATTATGGAAATTAAATCAAAGACATTGGCAACCTGCAAACACTGGACCCTAACTAGGTTAGGTTTGTGAAGGGCCGATCATATCACCTCAACCTGAATGACAACTGTGAATCCATCTCCAGAGCTGTGGATGAGGGTAAGGTGGTGCACACAGCCTATCTGGACCTTGCCAAGGCCTACAACACCATCCCCCAGTCTGGAATCACAGATAAATGTATCAAGCTGGCCATTAGTCCCTATATCACCTGATGGGCTGCCAACTGCTTTACTGACAGAACCCTCACTGTAAATATAGGTGACACCAACCCAAGCCTCAGACAAGTGACAGTTGGAGTACCTTAGGATTCATTCCTGGCACCACCCTTGTTTGGCATCTACTGCTCTGATGTACAGTCCAACAGTAAGGGACACCAGCAAACAAAGGTCACAGATGACTGCACACTGGGAGCCAATATTAACTCCCTACATGATGTGGATATTCTACAGAAGGACCTTACAGAAAGATATGCTTGGTGCCTGAGCCATGGCCTCAAGATCAATGCCAAGAAATATATAGTTATCCCCACTGGGAAGGGACATGTACCTGTGAAGTACCACATAGGTGGAAGTACACTAAACACCTAAAGTGTGATAACAGACTTAGGGGCACAGGTAGAAAGCAGTCTCACCTTTGATAACCACATCACCACAACAGTCAGGAAACCCACCTATGTGGCACACCTCCCACTTAGGGCTTTACATCCAGGAAAAGGAGGCCATTCTTCCACTGTAGTCATCTCTCAGTAGACCCAGAACAGATTACAATGGCCTGTTACGTATGTACCTCACAAGACAACTGCAACAACTAGAGAGGCTGAAGACATACCTCATGAAATGAATCACAGGCCTAAACCAGATGCCCTATGCTGACCATCTGAAAATCATCCAGCTATACTCTGTCACATATTGTGTTTTCAGAGGCGATCTCTGCTAAACATACCATGCCATGTCAAACCCACAGCTGTTGGACATGCTACACTTAAAGAATTCCGAACACTCACAGCTACATGCACCAGGGATCCAAATCATGTCATCACAATGAACAATACATGCTGGAGGGATGTGTTCCTGACCCAGAGACTCCCCAGACTCTGGAATAGACTGCCCATACATGTCAAGCAGAGTGCCTCTTTGGCCCTCTTCAAAAGGAACCTGGACAATTGGATGGAAGATCGGGAATTGACCCTGGGGATCATGTCAGCTGCCCTGCTAGACAGGGGTGCAGGGAAGTAAATATTGTGGGAAGTCATAGTCAGGTAATTGTCATGTCTAGGCATCTATAGCCCCTAGGGCCAATAGCCTAGATTCAATGTTTGAACCTATAAGCTACACTTTCCATTTCCCAACCTTGGCATGGTTGCTGATGTCATTCACTTTGAAATACAACTTTGGGAAAAAGTAGCCCAGTAGTCTCCATGGCACATCCTATAACTGTGTAATGCTGTAGGGATATACTAGGAAGGTAAGAGCTCTATTCCCATACATAGCAAGTTTAGATGGCTGTGTCTGTTTGTTTGTCTGTGTAGGGAGCAATGCTTTTGAGGCCATTCACAGCCACTACAACCTGCATTGTCCTACTTTGTCAACCCTACTGATGTCATTCACTTTGAAATACACATTTGGGGAAACTGTAGCCCAATAATCTCTGTGACACATCCTATAACTGCATAATGCTGTAGTGTGATGTACTACTTAGGTAGGAGTTCTTTTTCCAGACAACGCAAGTGTAGATGTTTGTGTGTGTGTTTGTCTGTGTAGGGAATAATGCTTTTGAGGCCATTCACAGTCTCTACAGCCTCCATTGCTCTTCTTTGGCAAGCCTGCTGATGTCATTCATTTTGAAATACACCTTTGGGGAAGCAATAGCCCAGTAATCTCCATGGCGTGTGCTATAACTGGTAATGCTGTGGTGTGATGTACTAGTTAGATAAGAGTTCTAATCTCAGACATGGCCTCTGTGAGATTTGTTGTGTGTGCATTTGTCATTCATATCCTGTGCAGAGGTGGCTGCGAGTGTGTAACAACTGGACTCATTGTGGAGCGGGTTTTGCAAATTTCATATATGGTGGGCCTGTTATATGTCACAATGTTCACCTTACAAAGATAACAGATGTTGAACAACAGAGAGGCTGGGGTAGACAATACATACCCCCAACATGTGACAACAAGGCCTGGTGAACAATATAGGCAACCCTTGTATTACACTGAGAACTCTCTCAACCCATGTCTGCTACACAAACACACTCGGCAAGGCAACAACCACTATACTGGTAGTTCCCTACATATTGCACACATATAGTAACCATGGTGCGATTACAGTGGACTATAGAGGGCATGGTACCCTGTTCCATCCTTACAATAGACACATAATTGCATACAGTGCTCCTTCACTATGTTCCCCACTGGATGCCTGCAACAACTGTAGAGCCAGTAAATGTAACCCTCAAAGGACATACCATGACTTATACACATGTCCTGTATGGACAGATGCCACTGACACCAAGCAATACCTGTATCATGCCAATATTGGCCCAGTGTTTGTGGCTCCAGCCACAAGTCTGTCAACCTTTGTACATATGTCATGCAGTAAGAGGTGCATATGTTCTGTACACCATTATGTATTGACATCAAACCTGATAACAAGCCAGTCAAATATCAGACTGTTAGACATGTTATGTATAGTAGGGGTTATTTCTGAGGACATAACCTGGGCATTCTGTGGTTGTGTGTACAGTAGTGGGGTCTGTGTATTTATGGTGATTGTCGACAGTATGTGTATTGGGAATACGCACCTTGGCCTGTGTACAGACTGTGTTAGATGTCATTGTTCTTGGTCATGTTCTA
Source organism: Protopterus annectens (assembly GCF_019279795.1). NCBI lineage: Eukaryota > Metazoa > Chordata > Ceratodontiformes > Protopteridae > Protopterus > Protopterus annectens. Next base: position 953,594,979 of record NC_056739.1, on the reverse strand, counting down.
TCTGATGTTACATGCTGCTCCAGTGTATGGTATCCTATCAGCTCACATGTTTGTAGGGCCAAACACACATGTCCCATACCACAGATTGGCATTGGACCACACTGTGTCGTGACCCAGTATATGTAGGGTTACTGTGTGAGTGGCACATATGAGGATGGTGGTTGATCAGACAGTCCATACAGTGTAATATTAAGTCTGTGTACCATATGTGGCTGTGGCTGTATACACAATTCTTGTGGGTATGCACTTTCCCACAGGTGTCTGTTGCTCTGTGCTATGACATGCCTGTAGAGCCTGCTATATTTTCATGCACATGTTTATTCCCCCATATGAAATGTAGGCCAGTGTTGTGGCAGTCAGCCTGTAGTTTGCACAGTGCTTTGTTACCTGCCTAGCAGCTAAGTGTAATTACCCAGTGTGATGTTATGTCCAGATATTTGCAAGATGTGCTGCTGCCAGGCCACCATAGCTGTTGTGTATGTCTGACGAAGCTGTGGGATGCTGTACAGATGTATGTCACTAACTACTGGGTAGTATGTGGCCATGTGACCTCTGCATCACCAGTTAATGTGTGTCAGGACAGACAGGAGTGTGTGAATGCTTAAACTGTGTGGGCATATGTAGTCCAGTATTTACGTGATATACTCATGGACATGGCTGTTAACATTCACATTGTCAGGCTTGGTCCACATGTCTTGCACTACGGGGATCTGTGCATACCTCTGGACTGACCAGAGTGTGCCACACTGTCCACATATATTGGGCATATCTCTGCTGTAGTCCACAGAATCATTACTGTGCTCTCAGTGGTACTGTACTATGATGTCCTTAGGATGTCTGTCAGTAACTGATGGCATACATGTCAATACCAGATGTGACCTCCCACACACAACATGTCTGGTAAGACAAACCCTGTTACAGTAGCAACAGTCTACATATATACCTGACATACATACATGACATCCCCTTGCATTAAGAGGCTGAGACTATTGGCGCTGAGGTATGACTCCACTCCATGTTTTGGACATATGGTAAACATATATGTGTGTGTGTGTGTGTGTGTGTGTGTGTGTGTGTGTGTGTGTGCATATATATACATATATATATATATATATATATATATATATATATATATATATATATAGATATAGATATATAGACTTACACATATCTACATACATATACACGTCTATATATGTCTACACATATACAGATATATAGATATATATGCACATATAGTTATAGATATCTCCATATATATTGACAAAAATAGATATATATATATATATGTACATATATGATGTACATACACACACACACACACACACACACACACACACACACACACACACACACACACACATATATATATATATATATATATATATATATATATATATATACAGACAGATTTATAAATGGCCATATATATGATGCACTATACAGATGTGTATAAATACATATCTATGAATATATATGTGTATGTACATGTAGACATATATCTACATATGTATATGGATATATCCATATCCTTGTCATGTGTAAACATTACTGTTGTGTATACCTTCCCAGATGTATCACACAGTATGTATTTGATATGTGTATATTTAGATATAACAACATATGAGACGCAACAGTAATATCACTAACATGTACTATACAATTGTAGAAGTCACAGCAATTGTTCAATACTATTTAATATGTCTAGTGACAGATTTATTGGAAAAACAACATCTGTCTTCACAGCTGTCATGGTGAAGTGGTTAACTGTTGTGACTGTAGTATATAGGGTCCTGGGTTCAAGATCTGCAAGGGCTGTCTTTTTTGTTGCTAGGCAGAACAAGGGTTGTTAGATACAGAGTGGTTAAGGCAGTTTTGAGCAGCTTTAAGTGCGTTTCCATGGGTTTGCTCAAAGCTAAGTGGTGCTAAGCTACAGTTAAACATACTGGTGCTTACACTGTCTAGGCTTTGCTTACCAGTGTGCACATCTGCTTAGCTGTTATATTGCAGCAATGCTGACACCTGCTAAGCATGGCTCAGCCTTGGTAACCTGTGCTCACATCCCAGTCTGATAACATAGCAGGGTACTGACATCTGTAATAGGTGTAGGTAATGCCATGCACATAACATGCATCTATGTGTTGTCATTACAGTAGCAAGGGGTGTGAGTTTCCTGTCTGTGACACTTGAGTATATATGACCTGTACAACACTCTTATCCATATGAATGTGTTACATACAAGGGTAGTATCCCATGTTATGTGCAGTCACACTGGCATGTAGTGTATCTTGACATTATTACTGTTGACAGTGCTTTCCCAAGCAAGAGTAGATTGCTAACTGTAGTACTGGTAACAAACACCCCTGCATGCATAGATGGACTCCGAGTCCTCACTGTCGTGTTCCTGATGTGTGAGCTGTATCACATTATATATTTCCTACTCGATAATGATCTGACATGTGGAAATAAACTGTAGACTACTGTCTGTATAGCACATGTCAGTGGGGGCTGCTAACATGTAGTAATGGCATACCTATCAGTGTCAGATGTCTATCTGTCAACACATTCATCCTACTGCATAGCTAGTTGGTGAGCTGATGTCTGTCAGTCCCTGTACACATGTGCAGATGTCAGGTATCCAGCTTGGATATGTACAGGCAACTAATGCTTGACTGACACTGACATGTCTGCCCAGCTGTGTTACAACTGGCACAGATAGGACACAATACCCTGTACGCACCACATGCCATGGGTACCTCCACTATACTACCACAGTCAACAGAACATGCTTGACTACAGGTCTCCAAGACAGACACTAACCATGTTATGTAATACATGTTGCATACATGTCAGCTGGAGCACCTCACCAGCCAGTTGCAGGAGGCACCCAGAGGACTGGCTGATGCATGCCACTTTCACCCTGATGGTCACCACAGTGGTGTTTGTAGATAGATTGCCTGCTGGCACATGGCAGGTGGCATGATACCACTGTACACACATCCCCTACACTTCCCATCTCTCCATGGACAATAGCCAGGTACACACCTATGAACACCTGCAGCAATGCACCCCAGTACTGACAAATGTGTACATGTGCATTACTGAGGATATAAGTGTCTGTATGTTAGTACACCAGTAGTTGGGAATACCATGAGGCCCTTCACACCCACCGCAACACCCATTGCCATAGTTAGATGTGGCTGCTGCTGTACTGGACATTACATGTACCTTGTTACACTCCTCTCCCTAACAGCTACCTGAGCCTTGCAGTACCAGCACAACACTGTTGTACAAATGGGTTGATAGGCATAGGATACCCACTGAGTTCTGGCAAGTGTGTGCATGTGTGCATGTCTGTATATATGTAGGGTACAGCATTCCAAGGCCACATACGCCTATGACAATACACATTGCCACACAGTATTAGGGATAGTGATGTTGCCACCCATAGGAGAGGCATGACAATACATCACCTTACTATGCCTGTGGCATGTGCATTAGATGCATATCCCTGTAGTAGCACTCTTGGGATGGACAAGGGGTTGTATTGCAGTCCTGATCAATATGTGATGGTAGGTATGTCAGAGTGTCATCATGGGTTCCCATGCATATAATGGGGTGTGGGTGCTGGGTATACAGTCACTATACCATGGTACCCCTGGTATATGTCCCATGTACCACTATATGGTGACCACTGTCACCATCAACCATACAGGTAACTGATAACACTAACCAGCCCAGTTATGCATGTGCTGTGTGCAGCCTACCTGTAACACACTGGACAAACTGACAAGTTAGTTAGCACTGATACGCCCAGGTCTCTTGGATATGTGTCTGACTATTATGTGTTTGTTAATGTGTATATGATGGTATGTCACACTATGTTTTGTCCATATACAACCATTACATCCCTCATTACCATACTGTACATGCCTGGGGATGTTCTGCATGCAACATGTAACCTGGAATACACCTCATCCTAAACGCTGTGTGGTGTGTGCAATTAAAGCCACACACATCAGTAGCACTACATACCTAGGTAGGGGTCTTGTCCCAATGTTGTCGTCAGAGTGTGCGTGTATGTGGAGGGATTTACTTCAGGTTGCTGAATATACATGTCCCAGGGGAGCATCTATCCATGTGGCACAGGCAGTAACTGTTATACAGACCTGTGACGTGTATTAAACTGTACCCAGGATATGGCACATGGTGTCACCACAGTGCCATACCCCTTGTGTGGTATGACAACAGACCATCCTCCTGCTGACATGTACACCTACAACACAAATAGATAACATTATGGAAACCACAATCACTCAGTGTTACTAACAGCTATAATGTATCATGGCTGAACAGCTACACTACCTGACATGCAAGCATTAAACATTACTGCTGACAACATGTTACACAGCGGTACCTTGGTACACTGTAGTACAGTCACCATGTGCATCAGAACCCTATAAGCCTGTCCTTGCATCAATGTTATGGATGACTGGGATGTGGCACAGGTATCATGATATGCACAGGGTGAGTTGTTGGTTTGCCAGAGACCTAGGGTTGGCCACATGTGTGTGTGAGTGAGGGGTGTAAGTTACTGATATGGGCATGGTGATGTGGTGTGTGTAGGGATGGGGTTGCCCTAGGCATGTTTGTATTGTGTTTGGGTATGCATGCACACAGTTCTGCCATGTGGCTGCCCTATACAGGTGTTTCTTGGACAGCTGCAGACCATACCTGGCAGAGTGTGTAGTTCACCGCCTCCGGCCATGGACATGGGAACTGTGCCTGCCAGGGGTTCCACGGGCATGTCCAGGTACAAGCCTCGGTATGCTACTCTCCCCTGATGATGACATATGTCCGCTAGAACTAAGTCCTTTTTGGGACTGGCCAGGACCATGTGCATGAGGCCTGCTGTGATGTGGTGTAGACAGCACCCCCCTGCACTGCTGGGGCTGGTACTGTCACTACAGGAGCGGCTTGGTGTCCTTACATGTCCACATCGACTGCCTGGCCGATGTGCACGTGGCCATTGCACCACTACCACCACATGGTCTAGCACAGACAATCCATGGTACACGAGGCCCACCATCTCACCCAACCATCTATCCATGACCTCTGTATATTCATGGTGGGCACCTGCAATATCACAGATGTTGTCACTTACAGATGAAAAAGCAGCCCTCTGCAGCCTCAGACCCTGTCTGGTGTACCATTCCATATGTGCCTGCACCTCTATGACAGCCTGAAACATACGTCTGGTGGTACCAGATGTGGCACTTCTGCCAGGGGCACGATGACCACTGGCCCTCCCACGAGCTCCTCAGTACATCTGCCTATGTGGTACCCTGCCTGACATCTGGCTATGTCTGCTGTGTCCAGACACAACAGCCATAGATACCACACTGTCCTGTGCACTGCCACAAACCGCCAACTGTCCTTCTGCTATGGCCGCTGGTGATGGGGTATGTATAGGCACTGTGACTGTGTGTGGTGATGGGGTGGAAAACAGGGTGATGTCAAATGATGCTGCAGTTCCAGCCTCTGACAACCCCGCCTGTGCCTCAACATACCTATCATCATTTTCAGTGTCTGTATGGACACCAACATCAGATTGCATGCAGGAGGGACGCTGACCCACCTTGCCACCTGTGAGGGGAAAACAAGAAATGCACTTTAAGACCTGTACATCATTGCTTAACAATACACACGTATACATACACACACACACAAACACACACACACACACACACACACACACACACACACACACACACACACACACACACACACACACACACACACACACACACACACACACACACACACACACACTGACATTCCACCATAATACCTACTTTTCCATGAGTTTACAGACTGTCCCAACTTTATTCACGTAAGTTCCCCATCCTGCATCACACTTGAAAACATACACTTATTAATACCAGTCATTAATATATCATTCTTCTAATTGCCTAGACAAGTGATCACAAAACATGACCTGTTTCTCCATTACCTCACTGCTGTCATCCAGTGTTCACCCTGGGTATGTCTGGATAGCGTGAGCATGGCCCCCATATGTTAGGGGCTACTATGGTCACTCAATTATGTCACACACTGGAGTGTCAGACATACCTATTGCTCAGTAGATGCAAGATCTGTTGCTCAATCAACTTATTATGTGGACAACAGTAATATTTGGATACACCCACTGGTGTTGTCTAGTAATTCCCCAGTGCATCTGTAGTGCTGCATATGTGGGTAGCTTTCACCTTTCTGCTGATTGCAATTTTAACAGTATACCCCTGGTGTCTAGTTTCCCCTCCCAATGCATGTTCCATGCTACAGACCTTATTATGCTATCAGATGTCCTGAGATTACATATCAGACAAGTATTCCTGGTGTTTCATGTATCAGTTCATGTCCATGTACTGCATGAATCCAAAGAAATGTACTGACATATGAACAACCCTACATTCACACATGTGCATATGTGGATACCCACACAAACACAGACACACATACACACAGACATCCTACATGCATCAACCCCCCTCCACTCCACCAGATTGCACTTACAGACATAATAACCCCCCACCTTCCCCACACATGCACACACTTACAGGTGAGGTTGCACAAAGATAGAACACAGACCTCCAATTACCCATCTGTCAACATGCATAACATATGGTACTCAACAGCATGCAGTGCAGCTATATTCAATCCATGCTAGCAACAGTATACATGTGTGTGATGCATGGGCTGTGTTAGTAGGTGATGCCCCTTCCCCTGGAAAACACTGCACCCATGTACACAGTATTGCTGTGCACCTGTTCAGCATCCTGCCATGTACTGTGCACCATACCTCACAGGTGTACACACCATTTCTGAATGTGTATTACTGTGTCAGTTATGTCTGATCTAATGCTCACAGCCCCTATGTGTTTGTCAGACACATACCTGGAATGATGTTTTTCAGATGTCATTTGTGAATGCCTGATGTCTGATTTACAGATGTCATCATCAGTGGTGCATGTATGACCAATACAATACTATTACACTGACAACCGTCAAACCTTACCATGGCTATGACGAGTGTACACAAGCTTATTGATATGATGCCCTCTTCCTTGATATGCCATGGGACCACATTACTGCATATGATAACATTACATAAGCCTAATATGTGACATATGTCCTGTACAATCAAATGCAGTGTCAAACAAATGTGTGAGTTGTGCTGATGCTGACTGAGATGCATGCACTTCATGGGTGCATATGTGTGCACATCCTTATCATGATGGTTTGTTGCACCTACTGTTATGTGTACTATAACAGTCACTATTCCTGGCAGGGGTATACTAGCATGGGCCATCTGCATTTGCCAGTATATGATCAGTCTGCCCTTCACATGTCCCCCAACTCTGCATGATTGCAAGGTCAACTCATGTTCACATCCCTTGGAGTTCACACACTGCCATCACTATTAAGGTGGAGTCAGGGTTTTGGCTGCCACAGTTCCTGACCCTGACTGTGTGCAGATAAAGCCATTCATAGCATCCTTTGGATCCCTGCTGCAGTGCACTGTTGCATCATGATGACACCCCCTCCCCACCTTCAGCCTTTTTGCAGATGCTTGACAACTATGGCCTACACATGTTCGTCAGTTTGCAGTGTCCCAAATAATGAACATCACATGTAACAGCCTAGTCCCAGCTAATGAATGGCAAACATACAGGTGTACACTGGTACTGGCATGGTACAGATGGGGATGGTGGATCTGAGGTGGGGTGAGGCATTGGTTGTGCAGCACATGTATCTTATGTGATACTTTCTGCAGGTTTCCAATGTGGTCTTGGTACACCAGTACAGATTGCAACGCATGCCATTTGGGGACCTCTTCTGTTATGCATATGCTAGCTGTAGAGAGGTCTGGCCTTATGTTTCCTCTGGTACAACTGTCACATCTGATTACCCTAACCCATAGGCCACACATTTGCAGAGTCCAGGCAATTGCTGACATGGGTACTGCACAGCCAGTACCTGCTAAATATTCCTGCAACCCCCTCAGTGTTGTGGCATATTACTAGGCAGCCCACATGACCAGTTTGCTACATGTGACATCATCTGTCTTGGATGGCCATCTATTTCCTACATCATTCCTGTCCCATACATCATTCCTACATAAATGACTGTCTGCACTGTTTGCTATGTTATATGCAATGGTGAGTTATGGCTACATGTCCAGCTCATGGGTGCTACCTGTTGGGTATGGGGCACACGCCATGTCATGTAAGATGTGTGCAAGCCACGGCTGCCACTGTTGCATGTAAGTGTGCACATTTGATGGCCAAATGTCTTGGACAGGAGACCAATACTTGGTGTGACATTGGGGACGTGTACTTGCTGGAAGGTGAATTTCAATGACAAATGCATGCAGTCAGTACCTCAACAGCTGCTTACACTATATTTTATCTGGAGTGTGTGTGTGCACATATGCTTCCAGTGTTTGTGAAGGTATGTATTCCCAATATTTGCTGCCCTAACCTATGATTCCATATTACACACTCATTGCTCATGTTGGGACCACATTGCAGGTTGTAAGGGTTGTGGACTGCAGTATGACAATATGCCATAGTGTAGATCTGTAACAGTTGCCATTGTAATACTGGTATATACATTGTTGTAGCACTGTATAAGGGTGATGTTTCACACATGTCCCTACTGTAGGCCATTTTCCCACCATTATGTTCATCTTTGTGGACACATTTTGCAATGACAAGATGTTAGTTATATTGCAGGAGTCTGACATACCCTTCAGATACACCATCATGGTTACCACTGTAATGCAGAGCAGTTAACGGCAACAATACGTGAACATGTACAGCATGCATTATGGGTAGATGTGTTAAATGTGTGCATGGAATATACCATAGCCATAACATGACTGGTGTATTGGCAAGCCTGAACAAAAAAACATACTCACCAGCTACAGGCTGCTGCCTTGGAGGCATTCCCGAGGGACCTACATAAGTGTGTGAAAGATGTGATGTCAGTAGCCACAGCTGTGGCATTGGTACAGGGTGGGTGCAGCATTACAGTACATCAACAGTACAAGCCCACAATACTAAATTTTATGCACATCTGTTTACTACTACTACGCAGCAACAGACTATATATATGTCATCTCACATATGCATGATTTACCTGTACAGATGCAGATGGATACGCAACAGTGGTCTACTAATGTGCCCTGTGGCCTTACCTGCATGCTCCTCTGCCAGTGTGTGGGCAGCACCCACCTCCACTATACTCTCCACCAGTTGTTGTGTGTGTGGGTGGGCAGGTGCCCTGAGGATGGCAAGGAGCTCTTCAACACGTGTCAGGAGGGATGGATGGCATGACCCTCCTGCTGTGGGGTGGTCCCCCCTGTCTGCAGCAGCATACCGATGAGCATTGCGAAGTCAGTCACTGCAATGATGCCGGACCTGCTCATAACTGCCGTTATGCAAGCCAACATCATTTACCCTGTGGACAAGTTCGTTCCACAGGGCAGTCTGCTCCTATTGCTCATGGGCTGTTCTGCCAAACAACACCTGGTAGTGCTGCACCAGGTGTGTGATGATTGCCTCATTTTCATCCGCTGTATAAACAGGTAATCTTTAACGTGACATCTTGCCTGAAAGACATAAAGATGGAAACAGGTCTGAGCAACTCATACAGCAAGGTTACCATAGTTCTTAATACACATCCCTGTCTCCCACCACCATATCTGCAACAACAATCTGATCACAAAACTCAGTAGATATGGCTACAGCATACCTACCATTGGGACATATATCTTATTGTACCACACTTTGTGCTATGTATTTGTAGCCAGATTCCCTGTGGGGACACTATAATTGCTGGCCTATTATGGACAATCTCACCTGCATGCCATTGTAAGGGCCACTATGGTTCCATATATGCACATGGTCTGTTTGCTATGTGATTGCTGCACATCTGTTGTTTTGTGTTATTGAGGATATCTATGCATGCTGTTGCACATGATCCAAGGAATGTGTAGATTATTACTACCCACATATGTTCTATAACAGTGACACAATAGCATGTTTAGGGAACAGTTGCCAGCAGAACCACCTCTCTCACCTCATCTGGCCATGTTTCCAGGCCACATCACATGTGTGACCTACCCTGGGGCCTCCTCATCTACTGGTTCTGCACTATCTTCAGGTGGAACCACCTCAGGGGATGGTGTCCCCCCCCCGGGAGTGCACACATACATGATCCTGTCACCCGAGTTCAGGTCCAGGGTCTGGTGCATAGGGAGCTTCACAGAGACTTGGGGGATGTGCTACAGCACCTTGAGGCCCTCAGTACACACTCACAGGGTCCACATGCTCCTCCTGCTCAGCCTCCAGCCCAGCACCTTCAGGGTCGTGAAGCTGATGTTGTGACTGGCAATGGGTGGGGGCCTTGTTCCCATTGTTTCCATATGGGGGCTCATGGGGCTTCCACATCACATATGACACTCCCCAACCAGGGTGTTTACCCACCACATGTGTCATATACCACCCCTGTAGGCTGTCTTCTATATCTACCAACCCAAACCCCCTCCACAAATATACCTGATATCCTTCCACAAATTCCCAATCCCATCTTCACAGACAAGGGCAATGTGGTCCCAACAATGGGTTTACACGTGACATAACCATCCATGTTGCACACACTTACTGCTGTATATATATATATGTGTGTGTGTGTATTGATATGTGTGATGTTCCCTCACACATAGCATGCAGCACTGTGATGAAAAACTAGGGGACATGTATTTATATACATATGTGTGCGTTTGTATATATGTAGACATATATATATATATATATATATATATATATATATATACAGCTCTATATATGTAGATATATATTATGAGTTGTATATATATATATATATATGTGTGTATATATGTATATATATATATATATATATATATATATATATATATATATATATATATATGCATATAAATACATAAATTTATTTATTATTTGTTAACCGGGAAAGTCCTACTTGGAACAAAGCCAATTCTCAGTGGATGCCTGGGGAGAAATGCTCCAGATGCATGTCTTTGTAACATGTGAGGAAATCAGAGCACCCGGAGGAAACCCACAAAAACACAGGGAGAGCATGCAGACTCCACAAAGAAGGCACCCCAGCTGAGAATTGAACTGAAGGGCCTCTTGCTGTGAGGCGACAACACTACTGTTGCACCACTGCGTTGTCCTGGTACACTTATAGGTGTAGATATAAGTGCCTGTAAATCCGTAGACATATATATATATATATATATATATATATATATATATATATATATGGATAGATAGATAGATACACACATACACACACACACACACATATATATATATATATATATATATATATATATATATATATATATATATATATATATATATATATATATATATATATATATATATATATATATATATATATATATATATATATATATATAATGTATGTATATATATATATATATATATATATATATATATATATATATATATATATATATATAGATAGATATATATATATATAGTGCATTCAGACATCAGGTCCACACTTTCTAAATCTCTTTACTGCACAGCTACACTGTTCTGCCTTGCTACAACACAGACAGGTGCCACATGTGGACACAGCCTAACATTAGGGGGGTATATACAGGGCCAGATTGCAGGTAAGCCTATTACACACCTATGGCATTTCTGCATGCTACATTACACATTAACTTAAGTGTCCTGCAAGTGGTGGGCTCTGGAACCCACGTGTTCATCATAATGGTATTACTTCCACTATCAGCTATTGCCCACACTAATATACATATATATATGCATATAAATACATAAATTTATTTATTATTTGTTAACCGGGAAAGTCCTACTTGGAACAAAGCCAATTCTCAGTGGATGCCTGGGGAGAAATGCTCCAGATGCATGTCTTTGTAACATGTGAGGAAATCAGAGCACCCGGAGGAAACCCACAAAAACACAGGGAGAGCATGCAGACTCCACAAAGAAGGCACCCCAGCTGAGAATTGAACTGAAGGGCCTCTTGCTGTGAGGCGACAACACTACTGTTGCACCACTGCGTTGTCCTGGTACACTTATAGGTGTAGATATAAGTGCCTGTAAATCCGTAGACATATATATATATATATATATATATATATATATATATATATATATATATATATATATGGATAGATAGATACACACAAACACACACACACATATATATATAGGTATATATATATATATATATATATATATATATATATATATATATATATATACATATATATATATATATATATATATATATATATATATATATATATATATATATATATATATATATATATATATATATATATATATATATATATATATATATATATATATATATATATATATATATATGTATGTATATATATATATATATATATATATATATATATATATATATATATATATATAGATATATATATATATAGTGCATTCAGACATCAGGTCCACACTTTCTAAATCTCTTTACTGCACAGCTACACTGTTCTGCCTTGCTACAACACAGACAGGTGCCACATGTGGACACAGCCTAACATTAGGGGGGTATATACAGGGCCAGATTGCAGGTAAGCCTATTACACACCTATGGCATTTCTGCATGCTACATTACACATTAACTTAAGTGTCCTGCAAGTGGTGGGCTCTGGAACCCACGTGTTCATCATAATGGTATTACTTCCACTATCAGCTATTGCCCACACTAATATACATGTTTTCCATTACACAACACACACTATGATGACTTACATCTTGTCAGTCACTGCTGATCTGCACAGTTGACAGTTATGGCTCATTACCCACAGGGTCAGACACTGTTGTCCATAGCAGTTGTTCAACAACACCTGATGGCACATATACATCATTCCACATCATCTATCCCATTATTATCGACCAAGTACTACATTCAATTACATGCATATATACTTCACATACCTGTTGTGGGAATGATGTCTGTTCTGGATAGTTTTTGCTTTGGCTTTGGCTTTGCCTTTGGCTTTTACACTTTCACTCTCTCTCTCTCTCTATTTCTGTCTCTCTCCAGTAAATGGATTGAGCTGCTTTGAATAGATTGCAGCATGAGTTTTGTAAGTGATGCACATGATCAGGTGATGGCCTCTGCACCAATCAGTGTCCTCCAATTGCTTTCTGCATACAGCTTGCTGTGTAGTATTTCCAATTACCACTGTCATGGCAACCCACTACTATAAATCCCTACATCATGTAGGCGTGGTCCTTTTACCTTTCCTGTATGGTGGACATCCTTCCTGTGTGTGGGCAGCAGTGTTACAGACAGCAGGTAGCAATACCTCTTACAAGAGGACTTGCAGACTCAGGCCAGCTACATATTTGTATAAGGTTCCAGAACTACAGATAGAGTGTGATCATTGTTGTTATATGCATTATATAGTACCAGTGTTACAAGGTTTGTGTGTACATACTAGTTTAACATGGAATGCAGTCTGTCTGCATAGCTTTCAACTGTGGGCCTATCCACATGATGGCCAGAGATGTGCCTGTTATGTCTGTCCACCACACAGGTCTTGTGTCAGATATATCACTAGCAGTGTGTGTGTTGAATGCTATCAGTACATGGCTACATCCATTTGTGTTTCTGACTTCATATTCCTGACAAAAGGTACATTGCAGACTATCCTGTAACACCAGCATCTTAGTGTATGACAACACTATTTCACATATGGGCCTGTGTTCCGGCCTCTGTCTTCCGCCTACATACCAGGCCATGTCCATATGACATGCAGTAAGGGATTGTTATGTAGTGGCCTATGATTATATCATGCTGCCATTCCTGACATCATTCCAGTGCTGTTTTGGCCCCTACACATATTGTGGAGTAGGGTCCATATATATGTGGGCTATAGCTGCACAAACTGTGTGTGCCCTTCTGTAGTCCAGAGGTGAATGTAACCGTATTATATGCCCCTATATGTCAGTCTATGGGGGGGGTATGCACCATAAATAACCTAGGCTGTTACGACATGTGAGGGATATCAGTAGTAAGCCGTCTTAAGGCATATGGTTGCACATTACCATACATTTCACCTTGGGAACATTGTTGGCCTACTACTGCCATACAGACTGTTCTGTTTGTCAGTGTGATTGTGATGTTTTCAGTTATGCATTGTTTTGCGACAGATACATCCCATTGTGTCAACTTATGTCTTTTCCCAACAGTGTATTTAGAGGCTGCTGGACTATACATCTGCATTACTTACTGTTGATTGATTGTTATTCTGTGGCCCAGTCTGTCTTCCCTGTTGTATTACTTGAAGGCCTTGGCCTGGACAGCGACATATATTATGCTTTCGGATTACTGTATAAATAGATCTGCTTGAGAGTTGCATTAATCAGTATGTATTTCAATGTCTAAACAGCTATATGACATGGCATATACAACTGTAATAGTATACAAATAAAACTTTCTTATGTATGCAAACCCGTGCGTGGTGTCATATCCTTTGGCTTCTCTGTGGGTATATATTTCAGGCAACAATTGCCTTTTGTATGGATGACTCATACACTGTCCATTTGATAAGGTGGCAACTGTAGGAATACTGGCTGTTATCTTCCTATACATATCTGTGTGTGTGTGTGTATGTGTAGTTACATATATATGTATATGTATATATTTATATATATATATATATATATATATATATATATGTGTGTGTGTGTGTGTGTGTGTGTGTGTATATATATATATATATATATTTATATTTATTTATTTTTCCTCATTGTACATTCCCTGCGGTAGCCAGACTGTACTGAATGATATATTATTGATACCATCCTGACATCATACAGGTGGAATGGATTACTGTTAAAGTCTTGTGCCCATGTTGTGTAGGGTCCTGGGTATGGGACTTGCAACAGTCGGTATTGTATTGCAGGGCAGATCTGTTTCACTGTAGGGGAGGGGGTGATATCAATACTTACAAGACGTATTTACCTTGGGCCCCCTTACCCTTATTAAAGGTGCCTTT
The DNA here is from genome assembly GCF_019279795.1 of Protopterus annectens. NCBI lineage: Eukaryota > Metazoa > Chordata > Ceratodontiformes > Protopteridae > Protopterus > Protopterus annectens. The sequence continues at coordinate 953,579,834 of NC_056739.1, read as the reverse complement.
GGTCATATATGTATTTGTTATGTTCTCTTTTATATCTACAGATATATACCTGTATATATATATATATATATATATATATATATATATATATATATATATATATATATATATATATATATATATATACATACATCTGCTTACATATATATATGTTGCTATGTATATATATATATATATATATATATATATATAGACATATATATCTATAGATGTATATATATATATATATATATATATATATATATATATATACATACATCTGCTTACATATATATATGTTGCTATGTATATATATATATATATATATATATAGACATATATATCTATAGATATATGTATATATATATATATATATATATATATATATATATATATATATACATACACACACATACATCTACATGTATAAATACATTTCCTGTACTGATGATTGACTGTGCTGGATGATATGTTTGTGAAAACATGAGGACTATGTATATTTGATATGGCTTAGTGGTAAATTGCTTTGGTTGTGGTACATAGGGGCCTAGGTTCAAGCCTTGCAGAGGCTGTTTATTTTGTTGCTGGGCAGAACAAGGGCCATTGGATACATAGTGATTAAGGCACTTTTAAGCAAGTGCAAGTGGGTTTGTGTGGGTGTGCGCATAGGTAAGCAATGCTAACTTCCAGTTTTTTATACTGATTTAGCTTCTCATTTGCTTAACCTGTGTTGACATTGCTTACCCCCATGCAAACAGGGTTAAACCCGCTTACTGCTGCTTCACAGTGCTTACACCCGCTTAACCCCATGCTAATTTCTTTAAAAGAAATGAAAAAAACGTTGATAGGAAAGTGGTGGAAAAGGGGCACAAACAGGGAAAGACAGTAAGGAAAAAAGCTAGGGATGTGCAGGATGGGTGTATGGAAGGTCCATAGGTGCCCATTTCTTCTACAGCAGCAGCTGTGCATATACATACACACACACACACACACACACATATATATATATATATATATATATATATATATATATATATACATATACATATACACTGATTTGGAGGGAGAGAGGGGTGAGGACAATAATAATATGTTGTGAAGCCAATTAGACCAGATTACATGTGTTCAGTGGACATGTCTGCAAAATGGACAGCTATGTATGGGGCAAAATTTGTTTTTGGGAACAGATTGCCCTTTTTTATTCAGGTGAGAGTGGGATGTTGGGGAGGGATAGTAGGCATATTTGGGGAAGTAGGTTTTGTAGAATAACAGACAAGACAGACAAGACAGCATACAGGGGTGGTATATGACACATGTGGGGGGCAAACACCTTGGATGGGGTGGGGTGTTTGGAAGTCAGAAGCCCATGAGCCCCCTAGTGGAAACAGTGGGACTGAGGTCCCCACCTATGGACAGTCACCACTGCACCTTCACAGCCCCAAAGGTGGCTGTGCTGGGGGCTAAGTAGGAGGGCCAGGCCAACCCTCTAGTTGCACCATGTGTCCCTCAAGCTGGCATAGCAGATCATCAAACTCCCTGCGGAGCTCAATACACACCACACCCCGGACCTGGTGATGGGTGACAGTGTCCTATCTGTGCCCACTCCCAGGGGGTTGCAAGCCCCACCCACTGGGCGGTTCCACCCAAAGGTGGTGCAGGAACAGCAGACGAGGAGGTCCTGGGTTGGGGCCCAGACGTGCTGGTGCCTGGTGCCATGGCCAGATGAGTTGGGAGAGGTCGGTCCGCTGGGACCAGCCTTCCCAAATGTGCTATGGTGTTTCAATTTTGCAACATATGTCGGTTAGTAATAGGCAATGCATTCCAGGATTAGGTATAACAGCATGCATAGATATTCCCATTAACCCAAAAAAACAGATATGAAACAGTTGCATAGCAAACAGAACACATGCATATATGGAACCACAGTGGCCATTACAACAGCATGCAGGTACATTGATGGCAGCATGCCACCAATGTGGGAGTAATTCAACATGGCACATGCATAGAAACAAATTTAAATATTTATCAAACAATAGGACATATGTCCCAACAGTAGATTTAATGGAGCACATACCGATTGAGTGTTGTATTTAGTTTATTGTTGCAGATATGGTGGGTGGGAGAGAAAGATGTCAATTAACAACTAGTATATTCCTGTAGTTCACATTACTTTCCTAGTCAGTGCTGTGATCTGTACCTTACAGGTATTATTACACTGCCCTATGGCCTTAGCCTGGACAGTGGTATGGATGTAGACAACTATATAAATGAGCTGTGTTTTACCTGCAGTATACACCTCTTACCTGGTATACCTGTGGAGGTATTGTTTGTTAACACTACCTGACTGTTTCTACACATATTCCCAGATTCCAGATTGATGTTATGCACATACCTGTCCATCTCTTACTGCATACACTCTGGGCATGTCTTGACCACATGCCGGTGAACCCGGGACATATTTTGACTATTGGCCTCATAAACCTTTGGTGGGTTGTACAATGAGAGGTTTGTTTTCATTGACATTTTCCAAATAATTACAGGCCTGACAGTCAGTCAATGCTGCCTACATGTCATAGATTAGCACGCTGATATGCCAGGGGGACAGGGTAACAGCCATCAGATATGGGCTAATTAACTGAAAATTCTGGACAATTCTGTTCACTTGTGGGGTATGATTCTGCATACAGCTTACTACCACTCCCCCGGATTTGAACAATGGCCATGTGTGCTAAAAATAAAACAGTGTCCATCACAGTTGAGTGTGCTATATAGATACTGCTGTGTATCTCCTCTCTGATTTCTGTCTATAAGTCTCCCATGGTTTTACAATCTGATCTTGTAATTACAGCACTCCTATACAGGGTTTCCTAGATTTTTGTTATGTAGCACAGTGATGGATGACAGTGATGAGTAATAACTTATTATTCAGCGCAACTGCAACACTAACAATGCCATAAAATACCAGAGTAAACAGTACTAGTCCAGGGTTTCAATATTTTATTTCTAGGCACAGTTTTCCTATCTGACAGACCTGTGGGGGCAATGTTTGTTAGCACTACCTGAATATTGCCCCACATATTACCAGATTCCACATTAGTATTATGCACATACATCTCACTCTGTTACTGCACACACTCTGGTCACAGCTTCACAACATGGGGGGGATGGACATGCTTGGCTTATTACTGTCATAACATTTTGGGGAGTCGCTAGAGTGACAGGTTTTGAATCCAAGAAAACAGGATCTGAAGAAGTTTGTTCATTGTAATAAAGATAAAGCGCTTTATATTACAAGTATCACAAGTGTTATTTGATTTGTGCAGTATTGTGGTATCTTCTCTGTTTTCTTGCATTCAAAATTTGCATTTTGCCTGTTTTCTTATCAGAGTGACAGGTTTGTTCTTTTAGATGTCTGACAATCAGTGGTACTTCATTATTTGCTGCCTAAACGTCTGGGATCATCCCACTGATCTGCCAGGGGGACAGGTGTACAGGCAGTGGATATGGGACAATTGGACATGGACATATCTGTACAGTTGTGGGGTATGATTCTGCATACAGCTTACTACCACTCCCAGGATTCGAACCATGGCTGTGTATGCTAAGAGTACAGCAGTTCACATCTCTGTTGAGTGTGCTATTTGGATTATGTTGGCTATTTTTTCACTGTTTTCTGTCTAAGTCACTCTTAGTTGTACAATATGACGTCTTGTGATTACAACAGCCATATACAGACATTCCTACACATTTTATTTATGTAGCACAGTGTGGGTAACAGTGCTAAGTACAACAGTATTATTAAAAGATCGCAACTCTACATTACCATATTATACCAGAGTAAACACATGTAGTCCAGTAATTAGACTTTTATTGTCAGGCTGTTAACCTTTTATTTACATACAATCTATATGAGACGCTTCCTGCCATATTCTCTGGTGTATTCAGTACATGCCTTAAACAATACAGGTTTTATACTGGCAATTAACTTACTACTACTTTCAGATTTATTTCTTATGACAGCACATGAAAGAGTATTACTAACCTGCCTCGCAACACAACCTCTGCAATCTACAGGCATGGGCTTCCCAGTTCACAGCCCGCTCACCTGCCACTGTGAAAGACATAAGAGGAATATTTATCCATACCTATCCATAATATACATGAGCTGGCAATTATTAAACAAGTAGTGGACTGATACTTACACATGGCTGAGACATCCCTGTCCTCCTAGCCTCTTGGATCCACTGATCCAAGAGATTCCTCTTCCTCCACTTCAGGTTGGCATAGTGATGCCTGATCTGCTCACCAGTTTGAGGTATGTCAGTGGCACTGGTGATGTCATGTGTGAGATGGTCCCAGGCTCCCGCTTTATATTGGGAACCCTGGTACTGACCCTGCAGCAGTCTCTGGTTATGGTCTTTAACACAGAGTCCTGCCATGACTTTGGACTCCTGAATGCCCCAGGGCTATGCCCAAAAGTGCACTCCCTCTCCCATACCAGTCTTAGTGCCTACAGGAGGAAGCTGCAACCAGTTATGAGATGTATTCCCACTTACAGGGATTAAATAGGGCCGATTTCCAGCACTTTTCATTGATTGGCTGGTTTTGAAAATGCTAAGCTATGGGCAAACCTGCTTAACTAAGGTTGGCATTGCTTAAAGTGGTATACCAGTGGGCAAACTGATTTAGCTGGCCTACATATTGCTTACACCTAATAAGCAGGGCTGTGCAAAGCTTAGCATTGCTTAAATTTTAATTTGCATACTATTTTCTGTTTGGCATTGATTTATTATTCATTACATGTTATATATGTGTTTGGCATCCATGATTCATGTGTACATACACTGTATGGGGTCCTTGCATTTATTAGGGGATTTCAACACTTTATCACAATGACACCTCACATCTGGACTTAATGCAGTACTCCAGTTCACATATTTATGGTATGTAGCAGGTTATACAACATAAAACGGTATATATAGTCCTTTCACATGGTAAGTGTAATATTCCTATAGTGATGATCTGTTTGGTGATACCAGAGTCTTGTGTATTGTTGCGATGGCTTAGTGGTTAACTACTGTGACTATAGTGTACAGGGTCCTGGGTTCAAAACCTGCAAGGCTGTTTAGTTTGTTTCTGGACAGAGCAGCAGTTGTTGCATACAGAGTGATTAAAGCACTTTTAAGCAATTGTAAGCAGGTTTGCGTGGGTTTGTGTGAAGGTAAGCAATGCTAACTTCCAGTTAAATATGCTTACAGAGAGTTAGCTTCAATATTGCTTAACCTGTGTGCGCATTGCTTACCCCACGCAAATGGCATTAAACCCACTTACTACTGCTTAAATATGCTTACTCCTGCTTACCCCCACACTAATTTAGACAGAAATGTAAAATGGTTCTCGGGAAGGTTGTGGGATTTGGACACTTTGTGGATTTATCATTCATTACACATTATACCTTTGATTTGTATTCCTGATTCATGTACACATATACTGTATGAGGCACTTGTGTTTATCTGTGGATTTTACAACATTATGACAATGACACCTTACATCTGCATTTAATGCAGTACTCCAGTTTACAAATATATGTTATTTAGTAGGTTATGCAACAAAAATATTGTTTATAAAGTGATTTGACATGGAAAATGGAATGTACTGGAGTGAGCCTCAAACCAATAATGACTGCTCATAAGGTGAATGCTCTGCCCGCTACACTATTGCAGTACTGGTTCACATGCATATATCTTTATATTTATCCTCTTGTGCCATTTAAGCTGCAGTATAAGTAGTTAAGCAATGGGCAAACCCACACACCTATGGTTAAATTTTATTTGTTTGATAAAAAAAAAAATAACTTGTTTATATTATTATATTTTAACTATTGCTTTTATACACTTGGGGGATGTTGCTGGGGGTATGCAACCGCTCATTCGTATTGCTAAACTGCTGTTCATGATTGCAGGGGTGTGTATATTCTGAGAGCTCTGCTCTCAGCATGCCCCCTGCACTCGTACACTCTCCATGTCCATTTAGGAGCTCAGGCAGCATGCCTTCATTAATATGTATGGTGCGCTGCTATGCTGGTCCTAAATGGTCACTTCCATGCAGGACTAATCTAGTCCTGCACGGAAGATTAGTGAATCCGTGGGTTGGTGTTATGGCATCACATGAATGGGGAGATGGTGTATTAATATGGATCCTGGATTAGGATTTCAAAAAATGAATGTGTGCTGGGCATGAAAGTAAATATTTAGCCAGAAGCAATTCATGCACTGTAGTCATGACAGCAATGAAAGATTTACATTTCTCAGACAGTGGGACAGTAGCATGTATCATAGAACTTCTGTTAAAAGAACCATAAAATGTGCTACACATCAGGGACACAATAAGGTATGTGTGAGGACTATGAAATCTTTTGGCAAAGTGCACATCACAAAGCAAATACATACATCTTCCCTGTTCTGTATTTTAACTGTAAATCTGCCTATTTCACTTCCTCAAACGATAAGGTTGATGTGGTTCTTGAAATGAATTTAATAATTAATGATAAAACAACACTTAATAAACTTTTGAAAATAATACCCTATTGCACAAAACTTTGTCAGACATAGTCTGTAGCAAGCTTTACTAACCCTGCACTTAAGCAGCTGCTGTTAACAAAATGTTATGGATTACAAGCATATTCATAGGTATTCAACAGATAATTGAGTTATTTGTAATCATGTACAAAATAAACATTAATATTAATAAGTTGAATATTCTTCTCTAAATGACTGCTATGCATGAAGTAAACTAAGATAACAATTTAATGGTATGTTTCCCCTATGTGGATTTGAACCTACAGCATACCAAAATGTAATTATGGTAGCCAGTTTCCTTACAGCCTGAGCTAACAGACAGTCTGCACTTCTTTATAAACTGCTTCTATTTATATTTGTTCAAATTCCTGCTGATAGATGAATATGGAAACTTTCGACACTTATCATAGGATCATAGGATCATAGGAGGTTACTAGGCTCATAGCCCCAGGACCCGTACAAGCCTAGCCAAGTTCAACCTGTGTTCCCAAGGGTGTCTGGGTCAAGCAGCCACTAAAATCAGCACCTATTGCCCCTGTCCAAGATGGAGACAGTTAGAACCCCAGGGTGAATTTCTGGTTACCCATCCAATCATCCAAATTACACTTAAATAGGGCCAATGAGGGGCTTTGTTTAACATGAATAGAAAGCTGGTTCCAAACATGTGGCAACTTCTGTGAGACAAATCTGTCTCTCCAACATGTTCTGTTTTTGTCACATACCAGGTTAAGGTCCTTTGAGGGAGTGACCTGTGTGCCACTTGACTTGTGAATGTGCAGCTTTTCCATTAAAGCTGGTTCAGAGATTGCTGTATATGCAAGGCACAGGTCGCCTCTGAGCATTCTGTATGACATAGAGTAAGTTGACTAGGATTTCAGTCTGTCCACATAAGACAGATCTCAAATACCCAGAATTTCCTTTGTAAGGAACCTTTATGGTTTCTCCAATTGCTGCAGGTGTTTGGAAAGGAACATACCAAAGGAAGCACTGTACTCTATTATTGGCCTGATGAGGGAAGAGTACAGGGAGCTTATAACCTCTTTTTTCTGGAGGAAATATCCTTACTTATGAGATGAGCAATATAAAATGCCCTTCTTACCACTGTGGAGACATGGTGATCAAAGTTAAGGTTTCTGTCGACCTGTGTGCCCAGAACTCTCACCACTGACTGTGTGCTTAGCGTAATGCTATTGATGTAGAAGTTTGCAGGAACATCATCCTTGCCGAAGGGGATGATAATGCACTTTTTTGCATTAGGTTTAAGACCATGACTTTGGCACCCATCATTAGTCTACATAAGACCTTCTTGAAGGATGTTGACATCACTAGGGGTTTCAATGACTGCTCCCAGCTTGCAGTCATCAACAAACTTTTTCAACCATAGTCCTTTAGTTTTAGCCTACACTTCAGAGAAGTAGATTCTGAACAGTAGGGGTCCCAGAACTAATCTCTGGGGAACACCACTGGTTACAGGTCTGCTGGAGGAGATGGAGTCCCCTATTTTGACCATATGTGTTATATCAGAGAGCCAATTTGCAACCCACCTGACAATATATGGGCTGATACCCAGCAGGGTGAGTTTATCAATGATGCCTGAGTGGGGGATTGTATCAAAGGCCTTGGCTAAGTCTAAGTAGGCCATATGCACAGATCTGCCCCTCATCTAGTGCTTTGGTGACTGTCTCAAAGAAGTCCACCAAGTTTAACAGGCATGATCTCCCCTTGACATAGCCAAACTGGGTGGGGTCGAGCATTTGGAGATTACCTATATCTTTATTAATAAGGTCCACAATGATTCATTCCATGGCCTTGCAGATAAGGCTGGTCAGGCTAATGGGCCTATAGTTCTTGGGGTCTGTGGATGAAACCTCTTTGTGCAAAGGGATGATAATCACTGTTTTCCATTCTGCTGGGATGAAACCAATGCTTAGGCTGTGATTGAAAAGTGTGCCCAGTGGTGATGCTGATTCCTGTTTTAACCCATGTAAAATACAGCCTGGCATGTTGTCTGTTCCCATAGATGCTGTACTTTTGACCTTGGAGAGGGCATTTAAGACCTGCTCCTCGGAGATACTAGGTGGGGGACAAGTGTTAGGGATGCTTTGGAGTATATGTGGCAGGGACAGGGGAGTGAAGTTTTCACTGAACCTGTTAGCCAGCAGGTTTGCTATATCCATAGGTTACGTATATGTAGTAGCATTAAATATGAGCTCAGTGCAAATTTGGGCCTTGCCTTTGAGGTTATGGATGTAACTAAAGAATATCTTGTGGTTATCCTTAGTTAAGGAAGCTAATTTGGATTCGTAGTTAGCTTTGGAGGACTTCACTAGTAGCCTTATTTGTTTGTTTAAGTTAAGGAGGGAGTGTTTCCAGTTTTGAGATCGTTCCTTCCTACTCTTAGAAAGCAATTTCTTTCAACTATTGTACAGCCTATTAATGGCGGTTGTCCACCAGGGAGGTTTATTTTTCCTTGAAGATCTTGCTTTGGTTCTATCAGGTATGACAGAGTCAATATGATTATGCAGGTGCTCATATAAAGCATTGGCGTATAACTCACCATAGGTGCCTATTCCATCAGTGGAAGGAGGGGCTATGAAGCTATTTATGCTGTCATGTAAGAGGTTGTAATTGGCCTTGGAGAAATTTTTTAGTCTAGGTGTTGGCAAGGGGGGGTCTTGTGTTATTGTTATTTCTAGCGAGACAATTTGTGGTTAGATCTCTCCAGGGATGGCCACACATTGGGGGAGGTGCAGCTGTCCCTCATGTTGGTGAGCACCAGATCCAGGATGTTTGAGCCCCTTGTGGGTGTGTCAACTAGCTGGTCTAGGGCATTGAAGTTAAAGAAGTCCAGAAACCTTTGGGCAAATGAGTTAGAACATGTGTAATTTAAAAAAAAAAAAATGAAATAAACGGACAGCACTATGGTAAACTGCTTCAGAGAACAAACAGTAAACTAAAACAAAAGAACTCTGAAAATGCAAACATGCTGAACACAAAATAACTTTTATTCAACTCACAAAGCAGCTTTTGGGCAAAACCCTTCCTCAGTGTGTTCATACAATAGTAAGAATTCAAGTCATATTTAAACAGTAAAATCATGTGACACAGCCACTCAATTACCTACTAATTCAATTATATATAAAAAAATCTTAAATAGTCTCATTCATAAAACAATACAATAAAATACAATAATATTTTTCTAAAATATATACACAAAATATTAGAACATATGCAGACCATAAATAATAAAATTTCTAGCAGCTATTTCAACAGCATTTGTTTCCTTCTTAATATTGGTTTCAAATTTACTGCTGTATTCAACCCTGGTATGTGATCAGCTTCCAAATGTAAAATCCATTCATATTCACATTTTTCAGGTATGTTATTTATGTCTCCTCCCCTTATGTTTTTATTCTTTTGACTAATCACCTTAAACACAAACCTATGGTCAGACCCTTTCTCTTTGATATGCTTTGCCAGAGCATTGCTAAGCACTTCCCTCCATATATCTGACTTCTGCTCTGTGATTCCATCTTTGAGCTTTCTAGTACTTTTTCCTACATAAAATGCCAAGCATTTTGTGCATGAAGCCATATATACTATATTAACTGTATTACATGTTGCAAAGACTTCTTCTTCTGGCTTTTCCCGATTAGGGGTCGCCAAGGCAGATCACCTGTCCGCTCATGATTGTCAGTAGAGTTTTACATGTGTTGAGTTGCCAGCCCAGCACCCAACCTTCCACAGAAGGCACACACATGCACGCACTCATGCCTATGGCCAATTTAGAGTGTCCAATCCACCTACAGCATGTCTTTGGAATGTGGGAGGAAACCGGTCAACCGGAGCACCCGGAGGAAACCCATGCAACCACAGGGAGGACATGCAGACTCCGCATAGAAGGCACCCCAGACGAGAATTGAACCGGAGAACCTCTTGCTGTGAGGTGGCAAAGCTAACCGCTGCACCACCATGGCCGCCCACATTAAACGTAAATTCCCTCTTGGTTATTGAATGTACAAATATTTTATTCTTATCTATGTCATCACAACATTTACAATTATAACAGGGGTGGGTCCCTCTCATATTTATTCTACTTATTTTTATCTGCTGTGAGATATGTCTTTATAACAAAGATGTTGTTTCAAGTTAGAGCATTTCTTATACGAAAAACTTGGACTATCTCCCACTAGCCTCCTTATCTCAGGCATAGTTTTTAATATATCCCAGTTCTTTGTAATGATATTTTTCACGCCATTAAACCTATGACTATAAGCTGTAACATACCTTATTTGATTATTATTAATTATTATACTATTATTATTATACTACTACAGACATAATCATCAGTATTAAGTCTTCTATCCCTAACAAACTGACTTTTTACTATCCTTTTAAATATATGTGGTGCATGCATATACTGGCTTTCTGTATATTGAGGTATTAATACTATTCTCAGTCTTACTTAGATTGATATCCAGATAATGTATCTCTTCCTCTGAATATTCGGTGCTAAACATTAAAAAATCCATAGTTCCATTCAAATAATCAACAAACATTTGCAATTGTTAATATTCACCCCCATATTAAAAACACATTGTCCACAGAACGCTTCTAAAACAATTTTTTTACTTAAAAAGTGCTCATTATTAAAAATATATTCTTCCCATTTTGCACAGCAATGTTGGCATGTGTATTAGCAATGGATAATATGGGGGGGGGGTGAATATTAACAATTGCAAATGTTTGTTGATTATTTGAATGGAAGTATGGATTTCTTAGTGTTTAGCACCGAATATTCAGAGGAAGAGATACATTATCTGGATATCAATCTAAGTAAGACTGAGAATAGTATTACTATTTCAATATACAGAAAGCCAGTACAGATGAATAGGTATGTTCATCGCAATAGTATGCATGCCCCACATATATTTAAAAGGATAGTAAAAAGTCAGTTTGTTAGGGCTAGAAGACTTAATACTGATGATTATGTCTGTAGTAGTAAAATAGATGAAATGTCAGTAGAGTTTAAGGAAAAGGGCTCTGAAGCTAACCTACTTGAAGAAACTAAGAATGTAGTGCTAGAAAGTAGAGATCTGGATGCTAAACCATATTTTTCAGCATTAGGAAGAGGAGCAGATACTATGAATAGAAATAGTAAAAATAATCAAATAAGGTATGTTACAGCTTATAGTCATAGGTTTAATGGCGTGAAAAATATTACAAAGAACTGGGATATATTAAAAACTATTCCTGAGAAAAGGAGGCTAGTGAGAGATAGACCCAGTTTTTCATATAAGAAATGCTCTAACTTGAAACATCTTTGTTATAAAGACATATCTCACAGCAGACAACAAAATATAAGTAGAATAAGTATGAAAGGGACCCACCCCTCTTATAATTGTAAATGTTGTGATGACATAGATAAGAATAAAATATTTGTACATCCAATAACCAAGAGGGAATTTACCTTTAATGTCTTTGCAACATGTAATACAGTTAATATAGTATATATGGCTTTGTGCACAAAATACTTAGCATTTTATGTAGGAAAAAGTACTAGAAAGCTCAAAGAGAATCCCAGAGCATAAATCAGATATACGGAGGGAAGCGCTTAGCAATGCTCTGGCAAAGCATTTCAAAGAGAAAGGGATTGACCATAGGTTTGTGTTTAAGGTGATTAGTCAAAAGAATAAAAACATAAGAGGAGGAGACATAAATAACATTCTTGAAGTATGTAAATATGAATGGATTTTACATTTGGAAGCTGACCACATACCAGAGCTGAATACAGCAGTGCATTTCAAACCAATATTAAGAAGAAAACAAATGTTGAAATAGTTGCTAGAAATTTTATTATTTATGGTCTGCATATGTTCTAATATTTTGTGTATATATTTTACAAAAATATTATTGTATTTTATTGTATTGTTTTATGGATGAGACTATTTAAGCTTTTTTATATATAATTGAATTATTAGGTAATTGATTGTCTGTGTCACACGATTTTACTGTTTAAATATGGTTTGAATTCTTACTATTGTATGGATACACTGAGGAAGTGTTTTGCCCAAAAGCTGCTTTGTGAGTTGAATAAAAGTTATTTTATGTTCAGTGTGTCTGCATTTCCAGGGTTTTTTTTTTTTTTTTTTAGAACATGTATAATTTACCCAGTCAATGGATGGGTAATGAAAGTCACTCAAAACCAGCAAGTCTGGTTGTATCTTGATTGACTCAAAAAGATCCAAGTAGGCTGAGTGGATGTCCTGATTCATGGAGGGGGTCCTATAGCTAGCAATGACCAGAAGAAGGGTCTTGCCTACAGTCAATTGCACCTGAAGTAATTCAAGGGAATTGTACTATTTAACCAATCTAGAGGTTCATTTATCTTTAATGATACACCACCTCCTTCAGTTTGTGGTCTGAACCACACCTCCCAACCATCCCGAATTATTTGTTTTTTACCGAGTTTTTGGGTCCAAATGAAGGAGTGCCATGATTCCCGAGTGGCACCCCTTCATTTCCGATTTCTTTGCTGCTTTTTTTAATTTTTTAAAAAATTCACGCTGTTGTAGCTGACGTCATCACGTGCACGATGACATCAGCTCTATCAGCAATACGAGCCAATCGGAATTGAGCTCATGGAGCTTACGTCATTTCAGGCTGTCTGCGAGCAGGAATTGTTTAAACGGCAGCACTAACAAGTAGCAGGATGTAATGACAGGCATTAATGCTCACCTCGATTTTCGGCAGTAAATGCTCGTTTTCTTTTTGCAGCAGGATGTAATGGCAACAGATGGCAGTTTTGTCCAGGCAGCGTGTAAACGGAGAACTATAGGCACCATTGAATTACTGCAGGATGTAATGGCAGGCAAAAATGGAGAAAGCACTCGGGGAACTAATGGCAGAATGGAGAAAGCACTTTGGGAACTAATGGCAGGCGAGAACGGAGAAAGCACGCGGGGAACTAATGGCAGACAAGAACGGAGAAAGCACTCGGGGAATTAAGTAAGGAAGCAAACGTGTGTGTGTGTGTGTGTGTGTGTGTGTGTGTGTGTGTGTGTGTGTGTGTGTACTGCAATTGTCCTGCATTATATAGCCATAAACCCTTCTAGACAAAACACTGTAAGCAGTTAGATAATTGCATTTTCAGACTGTCCAGGAAAAAATAAAGTCAAACAGTAGATTGCCTTTTTGGTCTGTGATGCAGCAGAGCTTATTTACTTTTTTTCCCAACTACATGAAAACTTTAATGTGGAGCAGTCTGACATGCATGTAATATTCTGATTTCCACAGCATTACTAATATGTTAAACTGAGTGCACAGTTATGTAATTTCTTTTACTGTATTCATTTTGAAACTGTAAACTGGATCTTTAGCACTATCATTGAAGCTTGTTATGTTAAAAAATGCTTTTGCAGGGGTTGGAGGTTGGTAATGGGCATGTACTGCATCTGGTTCAGTTGGAAACTGTGCTTTAGTTTAATGGGTGAGGTTCTGACCAAGTGCGTGTGTAAATGCCCACTTGTGATTTAAGGAGATAACCATGATTCTCAATGTTCAAAGTTTTATGGAATGTTTGGCTCATACTTTGGTCTGTTTCTCTTAAAATTTGTGGTTTTCTAACAAATTGGTGAGAAGTTGAACTGAGTTCACTAAATAATGATAGCCATTTAAGTTTCAGTCTTCCTATCTTTCAGGAAATGCATGGTAAAATAAAACATTTTATTCCAGCAACGTTTCTAAGATTATAGAAGTGATGTTTAAAATGTGTCCCTGTTTTGGGGTTTTGTCACCCCCCCCAAATAAATTTTGACTTTTCCAGATTTCTTGTGCTGCATAGTTCTTCAGGGGCAGAGAAGTTTAGTGCTGGTTATGCCAAATCTGTTTGTGGTATTAGTAGCACAACAGGGAGAAATTAATACTTGCTTTTGATGCAGAAGATCATGGTATGCTGTTTACTGTCATACTGATCTTTCCCTAACATTTTACACAACTAGTACATCCAGTGGGGGCCCAAGCCATGCAGTTGCAAGTACAGCCAGGTATGTTACTGCAGCAGGTTCTTAGTTTGCATTAATGTGTAGCAAAAATGTGATACATGACATTAATGTCACTGTTTTTCAACACAGGGACATCCATCCAACAAATGTAACATCTGCAAGGTGAGCACCTGCAACCCCTGCTACTGTGTTGTATGTCATGCTGTCAGTCTTTTGCCTGAATCGATGACTGTGTTGCCTTTATCTTTACTTTCCCATTACAGGATTCGCAGTACAACACACAAACTCACAACAGCGGGGGTCTGTCAGTGGTATTTTATTACCTATCATTCATACACGTCATTGCTGCCATTACTGTTGTTGTCCTTCACTAATAATGTGTCCTTCTTCCCATTTGTAGGCCAGACTGCATCCTCCTCATCAACCGCACAGACAAGTAGTATGTCTCTATAAAACCTATTATATTTTAACACTGTTCAAGCAGTTCATCTTGGCAATGATGTGATTAATAATGCTGACTTTTTTCCAACAACAGTTTCAATTCATCCCACTTTTACTGCACCATCCTCCCAGAATGACTTGTCAGGTGTATTTGTTGTTTCTTTGAATTAATCATATATACCATGTATGTTGGCTATATAATCTAATTGTCTGCTTCCTGTTATGCAGGTTATGTGATCCATATGCAGACAAGACCTCATGTTAAGTCATTATTATCTGTAACATTATAGTGAGATATATGTGTCATATGTCTTTAAAGATATTCAGCATTTGATGTAAGCACGTAGTCCTGATCTGTGTCATCTGTTTCTTCCTATAGGATATCAACTATCTGTAGCCTCTATTAGCCTGTCCAGTAATCATGATGTGGGATCTGATGTGTCTCAGTATGGAGACATGGCCCCTGGCATACATGACAGTGACGTGGTGATACTGTCTGGACAAAACAGTGACAGACATGTGGATGCAGCTGTAGCCTTAGATGTGGATTGAAACTTGTTTGGCCATTCTGATACTGAGGGGACAATGGGTGGCAAACAGGATGAGCCCAGTGAACAACAGACCCATGTTGAGACTGCTGCTGATGTTGACAGCTTCCCAGAACATATTGATACTGGCCATCACAGTAGATGTAGATGTGCAGATGGAGTGTATGGCCAGGTGTCAGAGGGTGTCCGCACTCCTACAGACAAATGAACATTCCTAGCCCTGACTGTGCTTATCTGATTGCCACATAGGAGAGGTAGGCCACCTTTCAGCAGAACAAACCTTGCCCACTGAGCATCAGTGTCTATGCTCCAGTGTGCACACACTTCCACTGCTGACCCATCTGCCATGGTCCTGCTAGTCATTACCAGACAGTCAAGTCGCGGTCATGCTCCTCCACCTCAAGATGGTTGTATCACCCTATCACTTTCCTATTTGGAGCAACCTGGACCAAATGTTTCTGTACTTGGTAGGGTAGAGCAGACTGTGGTGTGAGCCATTAGCGTAGGTGCCTTAGACTGCGTTGAGTGAGTCCAACAGTTTAATAATCGTAGCTGACTCCATTTATTACATCACTTTGTTCATACTTTACAGTGATATATTTAGCTTGTGATATTAAAAGTTCTGCATTATATCCTGTGCTGTTCCCTTTTTTATTACACAGATAGGAATGAGTTGCATTGATATGTGTCCCTTATTGTTTGCCATACACTGATAGAACAATCTGAGTCTGTATGCATACCTGTGTCAGTTGTACCATGAGCTGATGATCCTTGTTGTGACAGATTTGTATATGTTCATAATGTTATATATTTTGATTATGATGCTATGTCTGATGCTCAGTTTGTGCATATAGTGAGTAATTGCCATTAGATGCAATCCATGCTGCTGTGGTGGAGCAACACATGAACATCAGTGTTTATCTGTTTACTCTTGTACATGTGACTCAAAGTTGTGGGTCAGACAGTACCATATTGCCTGGGCCTGCACTAGTGGTCGCACCCTTTGACCTTCTACTCCTCCTTTGATAACTGCTGGAGGTTATCTTCAGACATCTGGGGGTTCATGGGGTAGTTCACCCACACCTGCAGATGGAAGATGCACAGTATGGTACACCCCATTATCATCTGTGCTGCCTTCTCAGGGGTGTATTGCAGTTCATTTTCAGATGTGTCCAGACATCTGAACCTAGCTTTCAGTACACCACACACATGCTCTGTGGTGTTTCTGGTTATTGCATGTGCTGTATTGTAGGGCCTCCTTTGCAAGGTTGGATGGTTTATGGTATGGGATCATTAGCCATGGCTCAAGTGAATAATCACAGTCACCTGTTGTGGGGAATAAAAACACATTTGGTCAGCCCAGATATTGTTGGGAGAGGTATCCCTAGCTTGCATCCTAGTTGTGCTCCTGTACTTAACCAGTAGCAGTCACTCAGGTATTTCATCTTGCTGGAGTACAGCCCTCAGTCCACTTTCCCTTCATATGGCAGCATCATGGACAGTTCCAGGTTGTGTTGCCATGATGTTTGTTATGCTGCCAAGTACTGCACACAAATCTTGGCAGTTCATGGATGGCTACCCCTTTCTGTTTATGCAGCGGTCTGCTTTAGGATGTACTGGTCTCTTAATACGTATGTGTGTGCAATCTATTGCACTGAATACATGGAGGAAATCTACGATGCTATAAAACTTGTGCAATACACTTCTTTGCTTCATGGGGATGGATAGAAAGTGGATGTAGTCATCCACATTGCTGCCAGGAATTTTGCCAGGATATAGCTGCCAGCTGTCTCTGACACTCCCATGGCATCCTCCCATGTGTCTCTGGAATGTTCCAGATGCAAGTAAAGCAAACTTCACACTACTCAAGACTGGTGTGGTATCCTTCAAGGCCCCTGAGCCAGTGGAAACCACAACCCAAGCTGCGGAAGCCCTTACAAATGCCTTCTATGAACACCTCCAGGACTGCATGGATCAGGCAATCCCAAATAAAACCAAGACTCTTTCCACAAAGGGCAAACGTCCAGTCTGGTGGACCCCAGCCATTAACAAACTTTACAATAAGAGGAGAAAGCTATTACATGATAGAACAAAATCCATAAAAGGGAAGTCACCCCTGATCATTATTAGTAAAAAAATACGAGCACTCATAAAATCAACTAAGGCCAATTTTGACAGAAAAATTGCCATGGATTCAAAGGGCAATCATAAGGCCTTTTTCAGCTATGTTAGGAACCTGGGTGGAAACTCCCAGATATGCTCAGAATTAGTCCAAAATTATACAAAAATCACTGAACCCACAGACATTGCCAACATACTGGCAGACAGGTTCAGTGCAAACTTCACCCCCCTCTTCCCCCCTAAAGGAGAGATAACTATCCCAGCCGAGTGTAGCCTCCCGGACATCTCAAATGCGCAGGTGAAAGCTGCTCTCTCTAAAGCTAAAAACACAGCATCAATGGGACCGGATGGTGCCCCCGGCTGTGTGCTACATGAGCTAAATGAGGAATTAAACCCGCACATAAGGCAGCTGTTTAATCTCAGCCTTACCACAGGATACATGCCCAAGGAGTGGCGTACGGCAACTGTGGTCCCACTCCACAAAGGCGGCACCTCTACGGACCCTGGTAATTACCGCCCCATAAGCTTAACAAGTCTAGTCTGCAAAGCTATGGAGAGGATCATAATGGAGCACATAAACAAAGATATAGGGGACTTGCAGACATTGGACCCGACCCAGTTTGGCTTTGTCAAGGGAAGATCATGCCTTTTGAACTTGGTCGACTTTTTCGAAACAGTCACCAAGGCCATTGATGAGGGAAAGGCAGTCCATACAGCCTACCTTGTCCTTGCAAAGGCTTTCGACACAATACCCCACTCGGGTATTGTAGAAAAACTTACCAGCTTAAATGTAAACCCATATGTCACAAGATGGGTTGCAAACTGGCTTAAGGACAGAACCCACAGGGTTAGAGTTGCTGGTGCTATGTCAGACTCCAAGCTGGTCACAAGTGGTGTCCCACAGGGCTCGGTCCTTGGCCCCCTATTGTTTGGCATCTACTTCTCAGAAGTACAGGCCAACATGGGAGGACTTTGGCTGACAAAGTTTGCAGACGACTGCAAACTGGGCACCATAGTGGAAAGTGCATCAGACACGGATATCCTTCAGAAGGGACTCACGGAAACAGATAGCTGGTGCCAGAGCCATGGCCTGAAGTTAAACGCCAAAAATGTATAGTCATACCCTTCGGGAAAAACAAGGTAACCCCAAGCTACCATATAGGTGGCAATCCACTAAGCACAGAAGAGGTTATCAGGGACCTGGGGACCCAGGTTGACAGTGGCCTTTCTTTTGACACTCACGTTGCTAAAGTGGTTAGAAAGACCTTCTACATTGCCCACCTGATCATGAAGGGATTCACATCCAGATCTAGTGAGGTCATTGTTCCCTGTACTCTTCACTTATCAGACCAATGATCGAGTACAATGCCCCATTCGGGATGTATCTCACCTGACATCTGCAGCAATTGGAGAGACCCCAAAAGTTCCTCACCAAAAGGATAAAGGGACTCCAAAATCTGTCATATGCTGCCAGATTGAAGAAACTCCAGCTCTATTCAGTCGCATACCGTCTGCTCAGAGGTGACATGTGCCTGACATACAAGGCCATGTCCAACCCGGAATTAATGGACATGCTCCACCTCAAAAATCCAAATCCACCAAAACCACTAGAGCAAGTGACTTAAACCTTAGCACGGATATAAATAGGACGTGCTGGAGGGATAGATTTATCACTCAGAGACTCCCTATGCTGTGGAATAAAATCCCAGTCCATGTGAGGCAGAGCACCTCGCTGACTCTGTTCAAGAGAAATCTAGACCTGTGGATGGGAGATCGTAGGTTTACCCCGGGAATCATCTCTGTGTCACTGCTGGACAGAGGCACAACAAACTAATGGGCACAGTATTTTTTCATATAAGGGGTGGCGTAAGCCACAAAAATGTGGGCTAGGCTTATAAATGCCTTAGGGCAGATAGCCTAGTATAAACCTATGAACCTATGAACCTATAAGTACACCCAGGTTGAGATACACTTTGGTTTCATGGGTGATGATGTTTCCCCTCTGGGGATACACTGACATGTGTGGGGCACACATGTTACAGACAGACTGCCTGCTCCAGTTGTCTGTCTAGCCATTAATTGTCAATCATTTACTGCTCTGACAACTAGTTCAGTTGTAGCCTTGCTCTGACACTAGCTGGCTGCCTTGTAGGGCACACAGCCATATCCTCACTAATGGCTTGTGTCACTGCAGCCTGTTGCAGTTACTACAGCCTGCATTTTTATGTTCTTTTTTTCCTAGTATTGTTTCAGAATTTAGCGAAATCCATAGTAGTAGCTTCTACTCCTTGAGGTGTATATAGCATACACTGAAGATTTCAGAAACAGAGTCAGCATTGCAGTTTGTTGCATTTAAGTTGTGTTGTGTGCACACAATGTGCTTTGGAATCAGGCAGGTGTGTGCAGAATCTGTAATTATCCAAAGCCGAATAGCTAAGCAGTCTAAGTGATTTCAGTGTGCCGTCTGAAATTGCGCCTGCAGCTAGTGCACTAAAGTCTTCTTTTGGTGTGCTATGCTGTCCATAAATGGCTTCTGTGAACTTTACTGAATCTGACCATATGTGTACACTTAGTGTCAATCTTTATGAATCCTTCCAAAATTCTTTTTACTGTAAGATAACAATCACAAGTGTGGCTAGGAGTCTTATGGCATTCATAACCATGCAATTGATTTGTAAATAATCTTGACCTTTAAATAAAAAAAGATAAGAAAGTTGTTTATAGGATTGTACATGTCAATGAAGCTACTGTTTAAACATGCCTAGAATTAAATGGTGATTTATTGAATAAGCACATTGTAAAATATGCATACAATGGTTTATTATTACTAGCAGCTATGACGTCCATATTTTGATATTTTGCATTTTTTAATGCTGTAGTTGAATTTAGATCAAATTTTAAAATAAGATTTTGCTTCACATTCCAAGTGTTTGAAATCTGCTTCTCAGATAAAGTGTCTAAAGCCAAAGGCTCTGTTTATGCATCCTGGAATGACCACACATGACTGATCACACTGTATATTTTGCACAGTAAAAAATCTATTTGGAATTTTAAAGCAAAGGTCTTAAAGGAATTATATTCATTAGTATTTTATCCTACGTATTGTATTTTTGTGTATAAATTAACGTTATTTGAATGACAGCATATTGTGTTTTTGTGGAACTTAAATGGCACTATTTCTGAATGTTAAACATAAGCTGTTCATCAGTACAGTTAACATTTCATTTGAGAGGCTTTTTACTCTTGAAATATGGAAATGTTTGGTAAGCCACATAGTTTAGATACATGAGGTACAGATGTGTTAATTCCCATGCTGAATAGCAACCTTATGTTTTCCAATCCTTTTCCAACTGACATATACTTGCTGACTGTATTTAGGCTTGCATTTTGATGTATTTACTTCCTCTTGCATGCCATTGTAATATTCATACATAAAAGAGCTGCAGAGATCAGAGAAATAAGAACTAGTATTAATGCCCTTTGATAGTTGTTTTTCATGTGTTTCTGCAGGGGATATATTATAATTTTAATATCTGTTTTAACCATAAGACAGACTGAGGACAATCTGGGTGTTGAATAGGAGAACACATTGACATAAACTACAGATAGCTATTTAAACCTAAAAGAAAATACTCGTAGGTAAGATACCTGAAAACTGTGTCATACTTCAACAATACAAAGTAGTTTGATTTGCATTTTACTTAATTATTTATTTTCGGTGTACTTGGTGATATAGCATCATTTAACTATGGAAACTTTTATTAGAGGGACCTCTCTAGAAACATGACCCCAAATCTCCTAAAGCTGCTCTGAATAGGCCAAGGGCAATGGGAAACACTATGCTAAATCTAATATTGATTTCACAAGCAAATGAGTTGTGATGCAACCTTTCCTGCCATATAATTTCAAACCAGTGCTTTTTCCTTTGTTTGGACCTGCATATTTGTCTCATACAGAAGCGTTTGCTTCTGTGATGGCATTTTTTTGTGTATGTGCTCTCAGATGTACTTCCATAATATTCTCATATCTATTTGCATACGTCTCCTGGAGGCATTGTCCATTTGGTCAAAATCTATCTTCCAGTAGTCTAGAACCATCATTTCTGATAACTCAGTGAGTTGACTGAGGCTGTTATTGTACATTTTCATGGTGATAGATAGACAAAAGTTCATTTAGTGAAGACTTGTACACTAAATGCATGTCCACTGGAAGATTTATAGCCTGCCTCTGAGGTTTGCTGACCCTGGAGGTAATTATATTAGTGAGGAGTACAGCAGGCTATTGTCCCCTATGTGAGTGATATGGGAGGTTTGTATTCTTATTAAAAATGCTTGTATTAAATGTTTTGCTGAGCATTTTTTCAGATGAGCATGTTTTAATGTAACTATTATCACAGAATGCATATCATTGTGAATTACACTGTTAGATGATTGCTGCTTTCAAATAGCTGCCCTCTCCAAAATCTAACCTTATCCTTCTTCATGAACTGAGTACATCAAGTCCAATACTGCTTTTTCCTGAGTAGGGTTTTCACATCCCTTGCAGGGCATCAGTAAAGTTCTTGCTGCTTGATATATTTTCAGCAAAGCTACCCTAATTAGTGCCAGGCATATTAAATTTCCTCAATAAGAGTATCACAGTTTTTTTTCCAATTTTATGAAGGATACCATATCTCAATGTCTTATCTCTTACTCCCCGTCATTATGAATGTTCAACATTCAACTTCTCTGGAAATTTGGAAACTGTACTGGCAGTCACATTTCAGTGTGACCGACCATAACTTTTGTCTTCTATGTTTATGTGTTGATTCCATTATTTTGCCCCCTCCCATATTAAGAAAGCTGCACTTTCCTCCTTAGTTTTATTTTAACCTTCCTTGTCTTTCTATAAAAGTCTTTATCAGGGTATGTCAAAAATCCCATTCTTTGTTCTCTGATCATATGCATTTATTAGTGCCACAGAATTAATATGGTTCTTCATTTAATGATATTGATCATCTAATATTTGAATATAATGTTAATATTAATATTTGAAAAAAGGAAACAAAAGAGACAAACTGCAATGCAAACAAAAAGAGCTCCAAACCACTACGGCAAACTAATATTGGGTTTAGTATAAACTTTCCAATACTAAGTTCAGTATAAACATTCCTTTATTACAATGTACAAATAAATGATAAGCACTTTCGTCTTAATTCAGTAAGACTTCATCAGATGATAAACACTCTAAAATAGGCCATTTAAATACTTTTAATTGAGATCATGTGACTGACGAGCCCCTTCCCAAAAAAACTCAATCCTATAAAATAGCAACACTTTAAAAATTGTTTTACATTAAACATAAGTACAATCCTAAAATTAAATGTACTTAAAATAAGTAGCTTCCGCAGTGGTGCAGTGGTAGTGTTGTTGCCTCACAGCAAGAGGTTCTCCCATTCGATTCTCAGCTGGAGTGCGGGGAGTGCCTTCTGTGTGGAGTCTGCATGTTCTCCCCGTGGTTGGGTGGGCATTCGAAAGACATGTGTAAATGGGCGTGTATTCGTTGAAGGTTAAATGTCGAGGTGGCACCTCGGCGTTCGTGAAAATCTACTGCCAATCATTAGCGGACCGTAGTTCCCTTGTGGCGACCCCTAACCAGGAAAAGCTGAAAGACAACAACAACAACTTAAAATATTAAAGCAATAAATAATAAGTAAAAGATGTAAATATATATCGAGTCTGCCTAAGACAGTTCATTGAGACAGTGCTTTTAATTTTAACAGTCTAGCTTTAGAGGTGTGTTCATTAAGACCTGGCCATTTACATGCATTAAAATGCAGCTGCCAATACAATTCTCTCTTTTCGAGCATGTAATGACCAAGATCCGCCCATAATGTTTTTTCCTATTTGTTCTAAAATAGTAAACTTAAATTCATGCTCAGGAAAACTTTGAAAGTGTTTAAAAAGAGTGTTTGTTGATTTTCCCTTTCTAATTTCATACATATGTTTATATATGTAATCTTTTAACCTACGCTCAGTTTTCCCAATATAAAAGCCAGAGTGGGGTGGATGGGTGGGGATCCATTAATACAGCATGTGCTAAATTTTTAGATCGTAAACTTAAAGGATTATTACAATTGGAAGGGCATGTGTGTAAAGACTCAGTATTTCTTGGAGAAAATTAACAATCTTGAATATAATAAAAATGACATATTCTTTACTGTTGATGTTAAAAACGTATACGGGATTATTTTTCATGACATAGGAATGCAATGGTTTTGTGATTATTTAATCTATACAGAGAACTACTAGAAATAGTTTTAATAAACACCTGTTTAATTTATGAAGGGCAATATTATCTGCAGGAGAATGGGGTCATTTATTTTAAAAACATTTTTGAAAAAGAAAGAACTGTTAAGGGGGTTAGGCATTTCCATATGGGAAAATGCGGTCACAGTAATTGTTGTAGGTACATAAAGGTGGGAGAAAGGATTCAAATAATGGATCATATATATTCCATAAAAGGGAAATGTAACTGTGACAGTGGGGGTGTAGCTTACATTGCATTATGTGAATCATGCCCTGGCTTTTATACTGGGAAAACTGAGCATAAGTTAAGAGAGTGCATATATGAATATGTATGAAATTAGAATGGAAAAATCAGTGAACAGTCTTTTTAAACACTTGAAAAGTTTTCCCTGGCATGAATTTAAGTTTACTATTTTAGAACAAATAGGAAAGAACATTAGGGGTGGACATTAGCCATTACCGCTCAAAAAGAACTTGAACATTACTGATGTTTTTTACTGGGAACGGAGCCACTTGGTCAACATGGAGAAATTTGTCCTTTTCCCCACTGTGGTGTGATCCTGGAGATGGTATATTTAATTGGGGGGTGTGGGGTGTTATTTTGTTAAATGTTGGCCAAGTGTCTTCTTTCCCTGTAGAAAACTTAGGTAATGTGAAGGTTCGTTTTATTGCAATTTCGGTGTTGTTGTCTCGGTAATCTGCAGTTCAGGTAAATATAAATCCCATATACCAAAATAGACCACACTTAAATGGCCTGTTTTAGACTGTTTATCATCTGATGAAGTCTTACTGAATTAAGATGAAAGCACTTATCATTCTTGTCTCAATTTGTACATTGTAATAAAGGAATGTTTATACTGAACTTAGTACTGGAAAGTTTATACCGGACCCAGTATTGGTTTTCCATAGTGGTTTTGGTGCTGTTTTTGTTTGCATTAATATTAATGTTCATTCCCCTTTTTCCTCTTATGTTGCTCCTTTTTGCTTGCTTCATTTTTACATTGTGTATTACTTTGTTTGGATTTAGCACAGATCATTTTGCATTATTTCCATATTCACACCATTAACTATTCTGATATTTTTGAAAAATGAAAGTCCAATATTTTACTATTTTTTTTAAACTTCTTCACTAAACTAGTTTATATGCGTACAAAATAAACTTTTGAGTGGTTGGCATGGATCCTGAATATCCTGTTAGGCAGATGGAAAGTGCTCTGCCCTTTCAGACTGGCATTACTGTGATTTTTCATTCCCCATGTATCTGACACCCTAACTCTGTGTCAATTGTTCAAATGCATGCTGAAACTAAGGTACAGTGCATGCCTGTCTAGAAAATGTTAGCAGTTGTCTCTGTATGAACAGTAGCATCAGGGTGTCTTCATTGTACAGCTATTTCTATAATCATAGGTATTTGATATGTCTGTTCCAGTCATGTGGGCAAGCAGGTACAACATCTCCCTGCCCTGTCTATTCCACATTTATCTGATGGTAATAGACACCAAGAAGGCATAATGAGGGGAATAACTGGAGATGGTGCTGAGGTTATTAGACAGGTGGTGAAGTTTGATATGGAAAGGAAGGGTAACATTGATCAGAGTTAAGATCTTGCTCTACATGATCTATTTGGGGAGTCACATCGATGTTATGTCTCACAATGATGTTGTGGGTGAGATTCTAAATGTACATGATTGTTTTGTGTGGAAAGGAAGAAAGTGATGTGGAAAAAGCAAGGCTAAGAGTGGCAAGCTTTGGGGAGTACTGAGGATGTTAGATATTCAAAGTTATGTAACAGCTACAACTTGGTTAAAAGGTCACTAGGATACAAGAAAAACTAATTGCGATAGGTGAAATGGGAAGATGGGGAGTTGGGAGGAATGGGGGTTCTGGTTAGAAGGAAGTAGATATAGAAAGGATGATGAAAAAAATATGTAGGTAAGTTGATGATGGCTTTGGGATAGTAGACCGACTCTTACATAGTGCATGGAAGGATAATGCAGGGGAGAAGGGGAGTCAGTGTTGTTGTATTGGAAGGGGTGACTTTGTGGATACATTCAGGCCAATAAAGCCAAATCCCACTAGCTGTGGACATGCACATTTTGGCCTTCTTATGACCTTGTCAGCAAAGCATAAGTTGACGAATTGGCTATGCTCTAGAAACTGTGTGATACCTAAAAAGAAACAGTAAAAAGTCATGGACATTCAGAAGCCATATAGCTGAAACACTTGATGTCCTTAAGGGATCATTTGCATATATCCCATGGGCCTGTTATAGGAGGTTTATGGTATCACACAGTAAAAACTCTAACTTGGCTATGTTTTTCTTTTTTATTAGTTGGTTTGTCTAAATGACCTTTTTACTTATTGTTTTTATATATATTTTCATCAGAAGCTCGAGTTTTCAGAAATTCAAAATTTATATTGTCAAGACAATATGATTAAGCTTCCAAAAACACAAACTTCAAAAAAAACCCAGCAAAAATCTACCTTTTTCTATGTTTTTGCAAGGGGGCAATCCCCCCTGCACCCCCCATACAACCCCTGCATATTATTTATGCCAACTCTGAGATCACACTACAGTAGGGCAAAGGGTAAATTCCCTGATTCTCACTGCATCATGATTTCTATTTAAAAGTTTCAAGTTTTTAGAAACTCGATCACATGATCTTGACCATATCAATTTTGAGTTTCTGAAAAGTCAAGCTACTGATAGGGATGAATATATAATAAAACTCCTGCAACATGACCATGCTGGGTAATATTACAGCCACTGTACCCAAAAAGAAGTGTTACATTTTTTAACATAGCAAGTATGTCCCTTCACAGTCATTGATGATTGGAATGGAAGTGGTCTAAAGGGGGGAAACATTGTGCCAAGAATTATTTCTGTCCTTTTTGTTTTTGGTTACCAAAATTGTTCCACCTGCTGTTCTCACTTCTGTCACTGTCACTGGTACCAAAAACAATGGAATATCCCCATCATCTGCAGTTGATGCATGTACACACACCCAGCAGTTGCTAGCAATCATTGTCTTGTCATAAGTATACAATGTGGTAGAAACAGTATTAAACTTAAGATGCCAGTCTGGTGACATCTGTTCACTTTTAACAAATCGCTTATTTCTGAAAAAACAATGCTCAGGTCTGATGGCTTATGATGAAAGAAAGAAATATGCTAGAAGGATGATGAGTACTAGTACAGCTGTTCCAGTGATAAATCCATGTGGATATCGAGCAGGCCAAAGCTGAAGAGGATTCTCAAAAATTTGAAAACCGAGGTGATTCATTTTCCTTTTTAAAGTTCATATGTTTTCAGTTTCTAAACAATTTCCATACAGTGTTCTGTGCTGATGGAAGTCCTATAAATGGTGCTTGGTCACCTGACTTATTTCCCCACTCCTGAACTGATTCCCACTCATTGTCCTTTGTAGATGATGTTGCTGGATTGCTAGGTCTCACTTTGGCCAAACTGATCTCCCTTGTTTTTCTTCTGGTATGGGATGGGATGAAATTAGTTCATTAGTGATTGTTGGTGGAATGACATTGCTGGGATCTCATTGGTATTCATTGCTAGGGAGGGCCTTCATAACATGAGAAACATGAATCTGTCAAATCTGTACTTCACATTAAAATGCAGTACTACTTGTAAGGAGAACCAGGAGGGTCTTTTCCATTTTGGCTGGAGGGCATGGTGTGTGGAGAAGGATCTAACAAACATCCAATCTCCAGGGATGACATTGTGATTGGAGATGGGATCAGTTTGTTGCTGGGCTACAACGACCTGTGAATGAATACACTGCAGCACAGAAATGGGAGACTTGCAATAAATTAAAGAAGACATCAATATCTTGTAATTCCAAATTATTGGTCAGTGGCATAGCTGGCATTCTCATGGGTCTTCCCATAACAATTTCATGGGGGCAGTATGTTCTAACTGCACTGTAAATACTAAACAAAAAAGAGGCAATGCGTCTGTCCATTTAAGGCTGGTCCCCTCACACAATTTTGCAGTTCTAGTTTCTAAAGTCTGTTTCATTCTATCAGTAATTCCTGAAGCTTGGGATCTGTGCACGTAATGGTATTGCACTTTCACTGACATGATTTTCCACACCTATATGATTTGGCATGTAAAATGTGTTCTTATCTCTTATTGAATACAACAAGGTACACCAAATGTGGGTATTATTTCTTGCAATACTTTATGACCATGGTTAGATCATTCCTGGCACAAGGATAAAGTTCAACCCAACTAGAAAAAAAATCCACAATTACCAAAACATACTTGAACTGTTGATGCTCTGGAAACTGAATAAAATCTGTCTGTACACAACAAAAAAGTTCCCATGTTTTATTTATTTATTTATTTATTTATTTTTTTTAGGATTGTGTTGGAATAGGAACGCACTTTGATACATTATATCATGTGCTTAAATACACACTGCAAAATAACGCCCCTTTTACAATGTGTCCGTTCTAGAATTCAAGATACCACAGAATTTTTACAGATTATCGCTGATACACAGCTTGAGCGCGACTGGTTACTTTGCACATTGGATGTAAAATCATTATATACCAACATACCACACTGGGCTGGCCTAGAGGTGTTGGAATACTGGCTCAACAAAACTGAAATATACAAGCCAGGATTCAACACCCTTTTGTTGTGTTTAACAAAACATGTTTTAACAAAAAATGTGTTTTTTTACAAAGACAAATGCTATTTACAAACCAAGGGGACAACTATGGGTACATCTTTTGCACCCATATATGCCGATTTGTTCATGGCATACTTTGAAGAACAGGTTATTTACGACAACTCTCATAACATTTACATGGTTGAAATGGACATTTGGCGCAGATATTTGGATGACTGCTGGTTGGTATGGAGAGCGAATAAAGAATACCTTTCGGAATTTGTTTCTTATTTGAATGAAAATAAATGGAGGATTGAGTTTTTTGTCAGCTATGATAGAGATAAAATAATTTTCTTAGATGTATTGGTTTGCCATGCATCTGATCATACGCTGACTACAGAAATTCATCGTAAATTCCCCCAAAATAATTCACTTCTCCATGCAACCAGCTTTCATCCTCCTCACATCTGCAAAAACATTCCCAAATCACAGTTCATGTGCATTAAACACATTTGTTCTGATCAGCACACTTATAGACACTTCAGAGATGATTTAGTACATTGATTCCATGACCGTGGGTATAAAATGGGTCAACTATTACATACCAAACACACAGTTGACCAGATGGAACGCACTGAATTGCTTCATTACAAAACTAGACACAAATCACCTTCAGTAACACCTAGATTTATCACCACATATGGTCGGAATACCAACATATTGATGCAAATTGCTCAACATAATTGGAACATATTAACATGTGAACCTAGACTTCAGGACATTCTTGGAGACAGATGTTCGTTTTCCTTTCGGAAAGGCAAAAATCTATCTGCCTTTTTTAATCACTTTAAACATCTTGAGAAGAAAGGTACCAAAAGGATCCAGGCCACATTATCAGGGGATCCATTTATTGGTTGCTTCCCTTGTGGACACTGTATTTATTGTAACATCATACTCAAAACCACCAGTTTCAGCAGTCAGAACACCTCTCAAGTATTCAATATAACATTTTTTGCTAACTGTTCCTCAGATTGGGTCATTTATTTGGCCAAATGCACATGTCCTGCATTCTATATTGGCCAAACCTCTAGACCCTTGAAGCTTCGAATCTCTGAACACTTTAGTGATATCAGACACAAGAGAGACACCAATGCTTTATATAAACATTCTTTGGTACATCCAAAGGCTACTTTTAGTTTTACCATTATTGATAAAATTAGAAGATCCAGGCATAACAAATCAGGTTGGCATAATTTATTAAATTCAATGGAGAGAAAATGGATTATTAAAGTTGGTGGGCTCTTTAAGCCAGGTCTGAATAAACATATGTAATTAAGCACATGACTCACTTGAGTATTTAAATACAGGTTCTTTTTTGTTGTTTTTTTAAACACTGAAGAAGGCTTTGTTAAATATTTGCCAAAACTGGTCTGTTTTTCAAGAACCTCAATCAATACATTTATTTTCAAGGTGCCTTGTATGCTGGTCCTGTTTTCTTTTTGTTTGAATACTTTGCTCTTTGGGACCCTGCAGCTGCCTCACTCGCAGAGATTGTACTATTTGAAATGTAAGGGGCAAAGCAATCAGTCAAACATTGTGTTATTAATGCATTTTTTCCCAATTGAGAAAACAAATGATAAGTCCATACCAAGTGAACAAGAAAAGAACATGTAGCTACAAACCTCCCATCCAGATGGCACCACCATAATAAGCCTGGGGAGTGGCTACAGCTGTTATGTATCCACCTTACCTTTACATGGTCATTAGCTTGATTTTGAAAAGACAACACTTCCTGTAAAGAAATAGGTGTATTGATTGTAGTTGCTGTAAAAATGAAGCCTGAACAGGATAAGACAATAGTTTGTCTGGCTGCTATGTCAGTAAATGCATTTCCTTTTGAAATTTAAGAATCAGAGGTTTTATGAGCAGCACCCTTGACCACAGCTGTTTCCCTTGGTAACAGAAGTGCATTCAACAGTTCACTAACAAAAATATATTTTTTGCTAATGTCATAAACCCTCTTTCTCTCCACAGTGTTCCAAAATCATAAACTCTATTTCATAAGAACAGTGTAAATTTGTAAACGTTGTATCTACTTTGCCTTTCACTAGTTCGTATGCTTCTGTAATGGCTACAAGTTCAGCTACTTGAGCAGACACATTTCCATTTATTTCTCCAATCAGTAGCACTTGGTTTGCTGTGCACGCTGAAAAAGCTGCCACTAATGAACCATCTTCTTTTTAGAACACAGGATCCATCGACAAATAGAAGTAACTCAGGATTTGGTTGTAGGACATGTTTTATGTTTCGTCTAGGAGGAAGCACATGGTTAACCACAAACACACAGTCATGGGATTTGCCTTTATTCACTGTTGGGATTAAAGAAGGAGGGTTAACAGGGGACCTCTTATAGCTTGCAAAGAAAGATTGTTAAGTAAAGACAATTCTTATTTGGACAATCTAGAGGCTGACAAATAATGTATTTTAGTTCTGCATAACAGTGAATCTACAGACTGCAGAACTGCCACAAAGTCTTGTGCCCAAGAATTAAGGCAGATACCATTTTTACTATGCTAGTCATCATGGCCAAAGCCATAAGGCAGTACGGAAGGGCTGCCGCTACAAGATCAAGCCTGGCACTAAAGCAGCTAGTCTAAAACCATCATTTCTGTATTGTGCTAATAATCCTAACAGTACTATATTCCTTTCACAACCATATAGAAACAGCTTGTTTGAGTAATCAGGTAGCCCAAGAGCGCGAGGATTTGAAAGTAAAGTTTTTATTTGGATGAAAGTATGTTCATGGTGCTCTCGCCAAGGCAAGGGCTTAGAGGTGTCTTTTTTCAATAATTCTAACAAAGATTTTATTACTTCTGCATAGTTTGAAATCCATTGATGGCAATAACCTGCCAGTCTCCAGAAAGCTCGCAGCTGCTTTAATGTTATTGGACATGGTACAGCTTAAATAGCAGTAATGCATGAAGGTAAAATTTGCCAGGGTTCTTCTGAAATAGGATGTCTCATATATTGGACTTGTGATTTCCACAGCTGTGATTTTGTCTTATTAATCTTGAATCCCAGTTCTGCTAACTGAGTCAAAAGGAAAGCAGTATCTTGTCGACAGCTAGGAAAACAATCAGAGGCTAAAAACAAATCATCTACATACTGTATTAGGGTAGACACACAGGGAAATTGAATTGTATTTGTTTCTTCATTTCTCTAGAAGAAAGGGGAAGGTGAGTCTACATATCCTTGAGGTAATCTTGTCCATGTATACTGTGTCCCTCTGTAAGCAAAGGCTAACAAATACTGACTATCTGGGTGAACAGGAATAGAGAAAAATGAGGCAGAGGACATATCATTCACCGAAAGGGTGGTAGCTGTTGGAGGAATAGAATTTAGTACAGTATATGGATTAGGTACTGCAAAAGTCGATACTACTATTGCAATAACTGCTCTTAAATCTTATACGAATCTGTAAGTGTCCTTGTCCATTTAACCAGCAAAGTAGGTGCATTACAAGTGCTTTTAGTAGAGACTATTATTCCTTGCTGAAATAACTCTGAAATGAGAAGTTCAGTTCCTTTCTCTGCTTCTGCTGATGAATGATACCGGACTACCACAGGTGGAGATTCATAAGGTTTTAAAGCAACCCTAACTGTTCCTGCACCCTTTATGAGTCATGGATAATCTACAGCTGTATGTGCGAGGGGGTGGCGTGGGGATAACTTCAAATGTCTCCCAATCAGCCATACTTGAGGCCTGTTCTGATCTAAGTACTATGAAGAGTGTATCTTTGTCAGAACAAATACTGGTTGAAATTCTGAATACAGACCTGGGCAGAAGTCTCATTGGGATTACTAGAAAGACACCATCTAGAGTACAAAACACCATACACCTTAATTTTTACAACAGACGAGCAGAATTCCCTACAATAACAGCATGCCAATCTTACAATGGACCTACCTGAATTGGATCTGACTGTCTCTGGATAATCCAGTGGAACTCCAGAGATCCCCACATCTCAAACAGATTTCATAGTATGTAGGAGATTCTTCCCATTTGATGAAGTTATCATAGACTGAGTTGCTCCTGTGTCAATAAGGAAAGGAAAGGTAGAAGTGCACACTGCGATATTAAAGAAAGACCTTCCTGATCGACTCATAGTAAGAGAAATAGTTATGTTTCCTTTTTTGGCTGTCCTACTGATCCTGCTACTATGTTGGTGGCTGCCAAG
Source organism: Protopterus annectens (assembly GCF_019279795.1). Classification (NCBI taxonomy): domain Eukaryota; kingdom Metazoa; phylum Chordata; order Ceratodontiformes; family Protopteridae; genus Protopterus; species Protopterus annectens. The sequence goes on along the minus strand of NC_056739.1, from coordinate 953,547,009 downwards.
TGTTGCTCCATGCCGGAAGTTTTGTTCCCACCTACTATGGGGCTGGACATTGGACTGACTGGTAAGTTGAATAAACAAAAGAATGTGAGCAATCCAAAGGACACCACAGTTTATTCCAAAATAGTACCACAGTTTGTTACAAGATAGTTAAGCGCTTTCCTCTCCACTACAGAGACTTCCTCAGAACAAAACATTAACCTCACCCAACCAAGTTAAATACCCCCATCAATTATTAAATTAAACAACAATTAAAATTTTAAAAGCAGTATCATAACATTCTGCATGACATTAAGAATCACAAAAACACATTTGAAAAGTCCTAAAAACATTAAACACATAATATTGCACTCAGCTCTATCAATAATTAACTGTTCAATAAATACAAAACTAAAAATTGTTTTTTAAAACATATTCTAAGGGTTAACCTAAAATTTGATCAAGTTTTAAAATACTGGCAATACTAATGGTCTCATTTATGCCTGGATATCGGGAGGCATTCATAAATAATTGCCATCTTAATTCCATAACATCTAAATGTATGTCCAAAATGTCCCCTTTCTCATCTTCCTTTAATTGCTGTAAAACCAAGAATTTAAAATAATGTGTGGAATTTTCACTTATGTGTCTTAATAATGCATAACCTAGCATGTCTGATGTCCCCTAAATGTTCACCCATTCTGGTTTTAATTTCCTAACAGTTTTACCAATATAGAAAATGGGACATTCCTGACATTTAGCCATGTATATCACTCTTTTACTATTACAATTCTAGTGACCCCTAATATACAATTTTTGTCCATTTACCTTAACGTAGTCATCAGTTTCCAATAAATGTTGACAAAAAGAACAAGTATTGCATTTGAAATTCCCCACCTTTCTACTTGTCTTCTGTGTAGGTCTTATCCCCTCTAGAATATTCTTTATACATTTGTCCCTCCTAAACACATACTTAGGGTTCTTACCTACTTTGGAACCTATACTAGCATCAAATTGCAAAATTTCCCAATGGTCATTTAACACCTCTATAATGGAATTGGCCATCCCATTGTAGGTTAACACCAGGGACAAATTAAATTCACCCCCTTGCTTTTTACTATTGGCATTCCTAACAAACCCATAACCCAAAATTGGTTTATAAACCCCATGATTCCACTTAAAAATAACCTCTTTGGTGAGCCCCTCCAAAAGCCAATCAGGATATCCCCTCTGCTTGAACATTTGACTAATAAAGTCCAACTCGACTAAAAAAATCAGCATCAGAACTAACCATCCTGGCTGCTTTTATCAGTTGCCCCCTTAACCACTCCCTTCTTATGATGCTCAGGATGGCAGCTCCCATAATCTAAATATGAATTGGAAAAGGTTGATTTCCTGTGTATTTTGGTCAAAAATTTCATTTGGGCATAATCAATTGTTAAATCAACATCTAAATATACTATACGTTCCTTACTATATTCAAAAGTGAATTTAAAAAAACTCTATGGTTTCATTGATGTATAGAAAAAATTCCCTCAGGCTGTCCTCTGTACCTTTCCAAATCAGGAACAAATCATCCAGAAACCTAGTATAATGGACTATTTGACCCCTGTATTGACTGTTAAACAAATACTCTTGTTCCCAAAAGGACATAATGAGATTAGCAAAAATGGGGGCACAAGCGGCCCCCATTGCTACTCCTTTAACTTGTTTGTAATAAATCCCTTCAAACCAAATGTAATTATTCTTTAACACTAACTCCATTAGTGCAGTTATTTTATTAACCTCATCTTGTTCAAACATTTTGGTTTTGTAAAGCTGTTGTTCTAACCAGCTTATTCCAATGTCTTGGGGAATAACTGAAAACAAATTTACTACATCGATGGTAACCATAAAAACATCACTTGATAAACCAATTCCATTTAACTTATTAATAAACTGCCAGGAATCTTTACTTATGTAGTCAAAAAAAGACAAAGCTTTTTGCATCAAATAATCCAAATATTTAGAAATAAAATAAGTTTTACTTCTTTTGCTATCCACAATCGGCCGAAATTTTAAATTAATCAGCCCCTTATGTATTTTAGGAATGCCAAATATATTTGGCACCCTAGGAAACCCATTTTTTAAATAATGGTATTAGTCTACATCAATTTGGCCCTGAAAAAACATGTCATCAAGTGCCAAATCAATTGACTGGTAAGTTGAAAAGCTGGATTTGCTGAATGAAGAAAAGGACAGTCATTATGCCAATGCCCGTTTTGGCCACAGTTAAAACAACAGCTGGTATGTGGTCACACTGCTGGGGTTGTGGAGAAGTAGGAAGGTAAAAGTTTTGTGAAAATTGTCTAGGGCTGGCTGCTGGAAGAAGCTAAGACCATCTCTACCTCACCTCTTTCTCTTGTTGCACCCCCTTCCCCCATGAATCGGTATCAAATTGTTGAAATTGAACATCCACTAATTTGATTTGCTGTTCTTTTTCCTCTCTGATTATATTATCTGCTACATGTTGTGCTTGATTAAAAATTTAATGTATATCTAAAATGGGCTGATTTAAACAAACCTTAGTTATCTGGTATCATTTAGGTGGTAATGACCCTTCTACAAATGCTGCTGACAGTCCATTGGCTGCCACCTCTTCTTTGGGCTTTGTGTGTCCTGAAAAAAAAATTAAAAATTCATCTATCATATGCTGTAAGTACACAACAATAGATTAATTTTCCTTTTTTACAGTAGCTTTGATACTTGCCCACTTAGGTGTTGGAGGGCATGCTGTAGTTATTGCTTTCAGTAAGTTGTCTCTCATGGTTAAAAATCCATGATCTATCTGTTTTGGAATATTGCCACTTATTGCTGACTTTTCCCATATTTTTCTAAAAATATCTGAAGGGGTATAATTCTTTAAAACTGCCCACAAGTCTTCAGCTGTATTGTTTTACAACTGTATATGTCCTAAAATCTTAGCATATGTGTTCAAACTGGGGAGAGAGAGAGAGAGAGAGAGAGAGTCTACAATAATTTTAAAATCTACTGCAGTCCATGGGTGGACTACTCTTATAGTGGGCTCATCGTCATGGCCCTGGGCCACTGCAGGCTTAGATTCATCTCTCAAAAAATGAATTAAGTATTAGGTGGTGTGGTGATGGCCTGGATATCCACATCAGAGGATGAATCAGAAGTTGAAGCATCGTTGGAGCTTTGCTTGGGAGGTGGGTCCACCTATATTCCAACCTGTCGAGAATTTTTGGAAATCAGATAATTAACCTTTTAAATCTCTTTAAAGTAGTTACTCTTCTAGCAGAAGTGTTTTTATTACCAAATGTTTTAGCTTATCTATATGTTGTTTCAAAGAAACATGCTTCTATTAGCATAGAACTGTTTGCTTTTGTTTTCTGTTCTCATTAACATTTGATCTGAATTTAAAGCAGAGTGTTGTTGCCGCTGTTGCTAGCATCTAGTATTATAAACAGAATCTTTAGGGTAAGCTGATGTACCAGAAGTAACCTGGGGTGTAGAAATATCAGGGGAACTAGCAAAAGGTCTGTTAATGACTTGTTCCCCTGCTGCCTGCATTCCTGGAGAGGGACAGCTATCTATGCCAAACAGGCAGTCTGTTCACATAATGAGGAGGAGGTTTAGAAGGAATTGAGGGCCAGTCATCATCAGAGGAGTCAGGTTGACTTTTTTTCACTGTTTTAAAGGATAACATCTCCAAGAACCATCTGAATTATCTCCTGCGCAGTAATTTCTAACTAAACATTCCTTTCCTTATCCTTAAATTCTTCTTCCCAGTCATAAAAAGCTGTCCAACAAGAGGTAGGAAGTTTGTTTCCTTTTTGCTTAAGTTTCTTTTTAAGATTTTCTAAAATAGTCTTATCTTTCATACAATAAAACCCCCCTCAAACAATAATATAATGAAGCCCACTGTCATACAATAATCACTGTACTACTGAAAAAAAAATCATGTAAGAAAACGTATATGTAGAGATTTCAAACTCTGCTGAAGGTATTAAAATGTAGCTGTGAAATGATTCACCAGAAATGCTCCTGACAGAGAACATGTCATGCATGGACCCAAAAGGTGAATTCTGCTACAGTAACATGCAGAAGGCTGGAAATCCGAGTCTTTATGGTACCAACTGTTATGGTACAAAATAACTTCATGCAAAACAATTCAGCAGATTGAATGATCCCATTTATTGTAAAAGAACACATGTACGTAGGAGACTAAACAACAAAGTCTTGTCTCCCCGAACAAAGAATCTGCAGTAATTTTTATACTGTAAAGCTTATGAGCAAATATTTTATCTGTTTGACAGTAGCCACTGACCAAGTGAAACTAAACATCTCTGTATTGTTTTCCTTACTAAGAATATGCAGACCTCTTTTCTGAAGATTGCTTATTAGGCACAAGTTCTGATCTTGCATGTCGGCACTTAGGCAATACCAAGACAGTGGAAAAAACTCAAGACAGGTCTAATTTGTCAGGATCCATCTTAAAACAAGATGGAGATCATGACTATAGAAAAAGTATTATACAAGTCACTTAAACATTTGTCTCTTCTCAGCACTTACCACACAGTCTCTTACATGTCGTTGCATTACTTCACCCTCCTTGAATCAGCACAAAAAGAGACCCACTTTTTCATAGATACCACCATCACCACTGATTAAGAAATAAATGGACATACACGTTTGCACACGTATAAAGTCACCTGCTTAATGCTGTCTACATGCATTAATCTACAGGGCACTCCAAGAAATTCTGTTTGTGAGAAATACAAATATTTAATAAATATGAAGTCATCACTCTCAGAAAAAACAAAGAAAAAGGATTATAAGCAACACACACTATCACCACGTTCTACACCAACCAACACTAAAATGTCTTATGCTATGGCTGTAAAAATCATTGGCAAAGCTTCTTATACACATGAAGATTAGATTTCAGTAAAAATCCATCACCCAGTCACCTTCAGATACATTATAAGTGCTTTCAGCAAAGAATTACCAAGAGTTAAATTATCTCAGATGCAGTATTTCAGACACAACTGATTCTCCTTCAGTAGGTTGGATAAAGACAAGGTAATGGTGAGCTGTCTTTCAGGTGCCAGGATCCCCGATATCTTAATGGCCCTTAAGATAGATAGATAGATAGATAGATAGATAGATAGATAGATAGATAGATAGATAGATAGATGTATACATTTCCCTCTATTTCTCCTTCTAGCCTGATTGAATTGTTTTTTTTTTGAAGCAGTACAGCATCTGTCTCATATACACTGACAACCCTTTACTCCTAAATCACTCAAGTACAATTTGCAAGAGATGTTCCTGCAATAAGAATCTGGAATCACTGTTCTCTCATGCTCAGAAAAGCAACATTAAACAGGTTGTCAGCTCACACACCACAAATTGTACTCGTAATATGCACCCAACACATAAACCGCCATATGTGGAGGTACACTCCAGTAACCTACCTAAACCACAGAGACCTCCAAAGCACAAACACGCTACACCTAACACTACACCTCAAGCACCCAATACACATAAAAACACTAGCACCAGTGTCTCATCAAAGAAGCCGTTACGGCAATGCACATCTACTCCAAATGTTTTAGTTACAGGTGACTTTATAGTGAGACATACAGATGCCCACTCACCAGGTAAATAAGGAGAAGGTTATGGTCAGCTGTCTGTCTGGTGCAAGGATTTGTCAGATCAAGCATGTATTGAAGTTTCTCAACAACAAGTACTGTTATGACTCTTTGATAGTTCATGTTTGTGTGAATGACTTTAGATGAACATCTCTGGACTATATGAAGAGACACATGATTGAGTGCTCTGAATATGTGTCCCAGGCAGATATGTCCCTAGCTTTGAGCAACATTTTACCTTCAGCTAGGATGATACCACAATATAAACAAAAAATAATTGACTTCAATAATTGGCTAAGTTTCTGGTGTCATTCTAAGGGTACCCAGTTAATGTCAGCCTGGGATGACATAGCGGATAGACCATGCTGCTTTGCCAGAGATAGGCTTCACCTGGCACCTCTAGGATTTTGGTTGCTGGGTAAGGTGCTTGGCTCCCCCATAATGGCTTTTTTAGGCAAGGTCACAAAAACAAAATTTCCAACATGAAAATATCAAACACAAAGACACTAAGGGTCATGCTGCTAAACTCTAGGAGTTTAAATCAGAAACTGCACTCTCTGGAAGCACTCCTCTCCTTGGAAGATGTTGACATCTGTATGTGTCACAGAAACATGGTTCAAGGCTGCAGTAAGTACCCCAGCCTTGCAAGGCTACAATGCCTTACACACTTTCAGACCACAACTGAATGTGTCAGAACCAAAGGAGGTGAATGTATATCTTCATTAAAGATAATTATGCATCTAGACTGGTTAGACAAGATACCTCTATGGTGTTACTCCAAGTACAAATTACCATGAGTAAAATGCCCCCGCCCTTCATGCCATCACCAATTACAGGTCCTCTTCCATGAACCAAGAAGCCCATACAGCTTATTTAGACCTACCTGGGACAATTAAAGTACAACCTAACACCCTAGTCATGGGTGATTTTAACTATCCCTCCATTAAATGGGAAAATTATACAAGCCCAAACTCACTCGCAAAGTTCATGGATTTTGTTAACTCAGATGCCCTGGAACAAGTAGTGCACTACCCCATAAAGGACTGTAATATCCTAGACCTGGTCCTCACCAATATGAGTGCCCGATGCAATGCCTCAAGAATAGGGCCTGCATTGGTTAAATCCAGCCATACATTAGTCATTTTTGAAGTAGCAACAGTACCAGAACTCACCAAAGGAGAAGTCAGGCTAAAAAACTTCAGCAAAGCTAACTATAGGGTATAGTCAAATTTTAAGCTCCAATTCCCACAGATGGCATTGATGGCTATACTAAGGTATACACTGATGCTCTGTATAATAAACATCTACCCAAATTTATAGACACAGCTGTGCCTGATAGAAATAAAGCAAGTTCCTCAAGAAAAAACAAACCATCCTAGTGGATGTCTAGCATTAATAGATTCTGCAATAAGTGAAAGAAGCTGCTGTCTAAAAATACCAAAGAGAGAACCCAAAACTGGAAGAGCACCCTCTTTGACCTAAACAAGCAAATAAGACAACTTGTAAAATCCTCAAGGAGTAACTATGATAAAAATTTAGCAACCATTGCCAATGATAACCGTAAGGCATGCACTGGCCCTGCAGAAATTGCAAACCTGCTAGCAGACAGTTTTGATGAAAGCTTCACCCTTCTATCCCCCCCAAGCATACCACAAACCATGCCTCCTCTCTGCATCTCCAAAGAGCAAGTCATCAATATTCTCTCCAAGACTAAGAACACAGCTTCCATGGGACCAAATGGCATTCCTGGCTGCATTCTTAATGTTCTTAAACAAGAGCTAGCTACTTCACTAGGCATCCTAGTCAACCATAATCTGAGTATTGGCTTTGTCCCCACTGAATGGAAAACAGCATCTGTTATTTCCCTCCATGACGATGGCATGGCAACCAACCCGATTAACTATAGACCCATACGTTTAACCAGCCTCATCTGTAAGGCAACGGAATGAATCATCATGGGTCACATAAATAAGGATATAGGTGACGTCCAAACCCTAGATTCATCCCAGTTTGGTTTTGTCAAGGGTAGGTCATGCCTGCTAAACCTAGTGGACTTCTTCAAGACTGTGACCAGAGCCATAGATGAAGGCAAAGCTGTGGACACAGCCTATCTTCACAGTCCCACATTCGGGCATCATTGACAAATTAACCCAGTTGAATATCACTTCCTATGTTGCCTGGTGGGTTGCAAACTGGTTCACAGATCAACAACACTCAGTCAAAATGGGAGACTTTACCTCTACCAGCAGACCTGTCACCAGGGGGGTCCCACAAGGGTCAGTGCTGGACCCCCTCTTGTTTGGTATATACTTCTCAGAAATCCAGGAAAAAAATATATGGGCTGTTGCTAACCAAATTTGCAGATGACTACAAATTAGGTGCTATCACTGAATCCCATAGCGATGTCAGCTTTCTTCAAAAGGGGCTTACACAGAGCAATGATTGGTGCCAAAGCCATGGTTGTAAACTGAATGCTAAAAAATGCATCATCATTCTCTTTGGTAAAGACAATGTCCCTGCTGATTATAAAATAGACAATAATACCTTAAGTACCAATTCTGTAGTGAGAGACCGGGGAACACAAGTTGACTGTGACCTCATTGTTGACTACCACATGTCTACTGTGGTGAGGCAGCAATTCTGTGTCACTCACCTGATTATCAAAGGTATCACCTCAAGAGCAAAAGAGGTTATAACTTCCCTGTAATCATCCATCATCAGGTCTGTTATTGAAGATAATGCTCCCTTTGGTATGTACCATACCAGACACCTGTCATAACTTGAGAGACCTAAATAAGAAAATTCAGGGTCTCCAGCACATATCTTATATGGACAGACTGAAGTCGCTGTCACTGTACTCAGTACCATAAAGACTACTTAGAAGCAAGTTATGTCTGGCTTATAGGGCTATCTTTGTCCCAAATCTTATAAAAATGCTGAACATCCGCAAGTCAAATGAGTCCAGAGTCACCAGCTCCAGAGACTTCAGTCTAGCCTGTGACATAAATAGGACCTGCTGGAGAGACAGATACATCTTTCAAAGATTGCCACTCCTCTGGAATATGCTTCCAAACTATATCAAGCAGAGCACCTCCATGACCCTGTTTAAGTGCAACCTGACAAATGGATGGCATACCATAAATTTCGGCTGGGGATGGCCCCCGCTTCTTTTTTGGATATGGATTGTCCTTGCTAGAAAAATCTTGGGCATGGATGAAATCTCTCATCTAGTATTATATTGGGATTTAACAACTAGGCTTGTAAAGACCATCGGGTCAATAGCATAGTAACATACTATGAACCTATGAAGCTATAAATAAGGTTTATGGATGTGGTGAGAGAGGACATGCAGGCGGTTGGTGTGACAGAGCAAGTTGCAGAGGATAGGAAGAAATGGAAAGAGATGATCCACTGTGGCGACCCCTAGCGGGAAAAGCCGAAAGATGATGATGATATATATATATATATATATATATATCTATATATATATATATATATATATATATATCTATATGAATATATGTAAGAGAGAGAGAACGAGAGAAATAAATACAGATATAGATATATAGATAGCTATATCCACTGACTTGATTAGGTTGATTTAGCTGTCTTAGTTTATCAATGATGCCCGAATTGGTAAAAGTGTAGTCTGTTTGAATGCATAACATTTGAATTAAAGTGATTGAATATCAAGCATATCAAAAATGTGTAGAGGAAATCTATTTTTTAGGATAACTTAATACCAGAGAAAGGGGAAATTTCTCTTCTGCAATCTTAAGTTAGTATATTAAAGTTAACATGGGAAAAAGTGGCTTTGTTTGCTGTGAAAAATCACCTAATTTGATGTTCCATTCTTCAGTGTATTTTGCATTTATGAATGGAGTTCAAATTAGGTGTTCTTCAATTAAGTGGCAAAAACCCATCTGTGTATGTGTCTATATGGATGTATATATATATATATATATATATATATATATATATATATATATATATATATATATATATATATGAGTCTACTTTCATTAATCAAAATTACACTCACCCAAATTTTGAAAACATGAGATGACTTCACCAAAACCTTACTATTGAGAATCCATGGATCGCCAATATTTTTTCTAAGGGAAATGAACCACTTGGCCACCAGTGTGAACTTTGCCCTTTTCCCCACGGTAGTGCAATTTCAGAATTGGTATATTTAGTTAGGGGGTGTGGAGGGCAAAACTGCCCACTTTCATGGGTTTAATTTGTGTCTGCTTGCTTTGTTTATCCCTGATGGCCAAGTGGTTCATTTCCCTTAGAAAATATATTGGTGATCCACTGATTCGGAATAGTAAGATTTTGGTGAAGTTGGTTCACGTTTTAGTGGTTCGGTTGAGTGTAATTTTTATTAATGACAGTAGACCCATATATAATATAAATTGATATATAGATAGATATGTATATATGTATACAAATAGGCTCTATGCTATTAAAATGTAAACTGGTTACATTAATGAAAATTTCATCTAATTCCAAAATATCAGTCCAACATTAAATCCATTAAGTAATCCAAAATGGCAACTACCCCAGTCCAAGTAGCCCATTCCTACAAAGTTACATAACCTCCCAACAACCTGGTCCTACTAAACTGCATAGCCCTCCCACAGTACTGACTCTACTCCTAAAACTCCCTTCCCTAAACCTAAATTTGGTGATGGTTCCCTAACCCTAATACACCTCTACCATTTCATAAATCTAAATTCTCCAATCACTCTTTAACCTTAATGCTCTACTCCTGCTATCTAAACCTAAATTCCTCTCACTTGCTCTCACCCTAAGCCTAAATTCCCACATTAGTATAAGCAAAATACCCCTTGACCAACATTATTATCTACAAACATACCTACCTTTGTAAATACAGTTTTGCCACCAAAACAGCATTCAAACACATTTTGACCTGAAGCCACAAATCTAAATCTCTCCCACTCCCTAACCCTAACACTCATATGCCACTGAGTAAGTCTAAACTGCCTCATCATTCCCTAACCCTAAGACTCCCTCTACACTCCCTAAAACTAAATTCCCTAATTGCTTACTAATCCTAACACTCCTCTACCACCTCCTAACCCAAAATCCCCTTCCAGATCGCTAACCCTAAACCTTAATGTACCAGAGTTCACAAGATACCAGTGTGTGTGAGTGAGTGATGTGGACTCCTTCACTTACACTGCTAACTTCAAATGTTCACCTTTTGAGGGTAATGCTACTCAATGCTAGAAGTCTAAACCTCAAAATGCACTCACTCGAAGCACTCCTTAAAATGGAGAACATCGACATTTGTGCAGTGACAGAGACCTGGTTCAAGGCTCCAGAGAGTACCCCTGCATTACCAGGTTATAATTCATACCACACCTTTCGGCCACCAAACCTGGACCGAAAAACTAAAGGTGGAGGTGTGTCCATATTCATTAAGGATATCCACACCTCCGGGCTAGTTGCTCAGCATAATGCATCCGAGATTATCCAAGTGCAACTAACTCTGGGCAAGACCACAATCCAAATTGTAGCTTGCTACATATCCCCCACCATGCTCCAGGATTCCCACTCCTCATTTCTTGATACACTGGAACATATTAGGGTACAACCCAACACCCTAATAATGGGCAATTTCAACTACCCCACCATTAACTGGGAAAATTACTCATGTACCAACTCTTTTGCTCAACATTTTCTGGAATAAATAAATTCCAATTCCTTGGATTAACTTATCCACACCCCCACTAGGGGCAGCAATATCCTAGATCTGGTCATTACCAACATGGGTGACCGGTGTTCCACACCAGAGGTCATTTCATCATTGGTCAGATCCGACCACAAGTTAATCATCCTAGACATCCACATGCTGCCCCCACCCCCCATTAGGGAAACCACTGTAAAAGATTTCTCCAAAGCCAACTTCACGTTTCTTAAGACAGAAGTGGCAAACTTCACAACACCCATGCAGATGGACAATAGTTGTATGACTACTGAATCCTACACATGGATCATGCTATCCCTAACAGAACCAAGATACTATCCTCCAAAAAAAGGAAGCCAATCTGGTGGTCCCCTGCCATAAACAAACTCTACAACAGAAGAAAGAAAGTATTGCAAAAAAGAGTAAAATCCCATGATTGGAGAAACTCCCTGGTCAGCCTCAGTAAGAAGCTGAGATCCCTCATAAAAGCCTCCAAAGCTAGTTACAAAAACAAAATCATCACTGATTCTAAAGATAACCACAAAGCATTCTATAGCTATGTCAAGAATCTCAATGGCAACACTCAGATCTGCTCTGAATTACAGCACAATGGCACTAAATATACAGAACCAACTGATATTGTCAACATCCTGGCAGATAGGTTCAGTGCTAACTTTACTCTCCTCTCACCCACTAAAGAACCCATCTCTATACCAGAAGAATGCAAAGTTCCTATAATCACAGCTGCATAGGTAAAAACCACACTCTCCAAAGCCAAGAACACAGCATCCATGGGAACTGACAACATCCCAGGCTGTGTTCTACATGAACTACAGAATGAACTGGCACCCCACCTAAGTACCATGTTCAATCATAGCCTCACTTCAGGCTTTGTGCCCACTGAATGGTGCACAGTGATGGTTATCCCACTCCACAAAGGGTGAGCCACCATGAACCCCGGGAACTAAAACCCCATTAGTCTGATGAGCCTAGTCTGCAAGACCATGGAATGTATCATCATGCAACTTATAAACAAAGACACTGGTAATCTCCAAACTCAGGACCCCACCCAGTTCGGGTTTGTAAAAGGCAGATCATGTCTCCTAAACCTGATAGACTTCTTTGAAGCAGACACCAAAGCCGTAGACGAGGGTAAGGTGGTTCACACAGCCTATCTAGATCTTGCCAAGGCTTTCATCACCATCCCCCACTCTGGAATTATAGATAAACTCACTAAACTAGGTAAAAATCCCTATGTCACAAGATGGGTTGCCAACTGGTTCACTGGCAGAACCCACACTGTGAAAGTAGCATACTCCAAATCTGACTTCAGACCAGTGACAAGTGGAGTACCACAGGGTTCAGACCTGGGTCCTGTCCTGTTTGGTATCTACTTCTCTGAAGTACAGGCTAACACAGAAGGTCTTTGGCTAATGAAGTCCACAGATGACTGCAAACTAGGAGCCATAATCAAAACTCCTAATGGTGTGGACATTCTACAAAAGGGCCTCACTGAGACAGATGCCTGGTATCATAGCCATGGCCTCACGCTCAATGCCAAAAAGTGCATTGTCATCCCCTTTGGTAAAAACTCTGTACCCATGAACTACCACATAGGCAGTAGTCTACTTAACACCAAAAGTATGATAAGATACCTTGGGACTCAGGTGGACAGTAGTTTCTCCTTTGATAATCACATCACCACAGTGGTCAGGAAATCCTTCTATGTGGCACATCTCATCAAAAAAGGCTTCTCATCCAGGAAAAAAGAGGTCATTGTTTTCCTCTACTCATCATTTATTAGACCCATTATAGAGTACAATGCCCCTTTTAGTATGTACCTCACAAGACATCTACAACAACTGGAAGGGCCACAGAAATACCTCACAAAGAGGATTACCAGCCTCAAATAGATGCCCTACGCAGATTTTCTCAAAAAACGCCAGCTTTACTCCATTGCATATCACCTACTCAGAGGCGATCTCTGCCTAACATACAAAGCTATGTCAAACCCAGAGCTGTTGGACATGCTCCACTTAAATAAATCCCAATCCCTCTGAGCTACATGCTCTAGGGACCTAAATCTTGTTACCACAATAAACAGAACATGCTGGAGGGATAGATTCCTGTCCCAGAGACTTCCCATATTCTGGAACAAACTATCTATATCAAACAAAGCTCATCATTAGCACTCTTCAAGAAAAATCTTGGATGGGGTATAGGAAATTCACCCCAGGGATCAATTCTGTGGCTCTGCTCAACAGGGGCACAGGAAAATAGTTTTCTTGGGTGGCAAAAGCCAGGGTACCTGTTTGACAAGGCTTATATAGTAGCCTCACAGCAAGAGGTTCTCCAGTTCGATTCTCAGCTGGAGCACCTTCTGTTTGGAGTCTGCATATCCTCCCCATGGTCGAGTGGCATTCGAAAAATATGCATGAATGGGCGTGCCTTCGTTGAAGGTTGGGTGTCGGGCTGGCACCTCAGCACCGTAAAAATCAACTACCAATCATTAGAGGACTGGAGTTCTGCTGTGGCAACCTCTAACCAGAAAAAGCCAAAAGAAGAACAACATATAGGCCCTAGGGCCAATAGCCTAGTACCTACCTGTGAACCTATAAATACAGGTGGACCACCAATAATGAAGAACTAAAACTGAGTTTGACATAATTCTTCAAATTTTGCATTTAACAAAAGCAAACCCGACAAAATATTTAGAACCCTGTGTGTGCACACACATACACACACACACACACACACACACACACACACACACACACACACACACACACACACACACACACACACACACACACACACACACACACACACACACACACACACACACACACACACACACACACACACAGTGTAAATATACTATCCAGTAAATGCAAATACATATATTTATAACTATGTACAATAAAACAATACAATGACATAAGAAAAGATAACCTATAATAACTTGATCTTAGAAGACACTCTTAAAGGTATACATTAATATCTTGGTGCTGCATTTCTGGGAGCTATTTCATTGTGAATAACTTCATTTGAGCCCAGGACTATATTGGCATTCAACTTAGTCTGCCAATTATCATTACATGGGTGCATCCCTATAAGCAGAAGGGCACTTAACTAACATCAAAAACTGAAACAATTCTAATTTTGGGAACTCTAATCACACCCTGACCATACCTCTCAACTGTACAGATTTTTGTGTCATGTTTTTGGTCTATTCCACATAAAATTTGTGGTTTTCTGGATTTTCTGGCAAATAAGTGAGGACTGAATTCATTAAATAATGACAGGCATTTGAGTTTCAGACTTCATATCCTTCAGAAAATGCATGGTATTGAGTTATGCAAGGATAATAATGAATTAGTCTCAAAAAACTACAATAATATCAATACAATTAAAATCTCTGTGGAAAGGTGGAACAAAATAATATTAACATTTGAAGATAGACTACAGTTAATAAAAATGGTTTTACTACCCAAGATTCTATATACAGCTTTGGCAATACAACTTTACTAGAAAGTAATACACTCAAAGAAATAAACTCATGCCTAATAAAATTTTTATGGTATCCCAAAAGAAACAGAATAGCTTTAATACATCATACCAGGCCATAGAAACAGGGAGGATTACACTTTTCTGATATAAAAACATATAAATAAACATCAATATCTAAAACAATCTCAGATTGGATAAGTTCATTGGTTCATAGATAGGTACTAGGCTATCTGCCCAAGGGCATTTATAAGCCTAGCCAGAGTGTGTCAGCTTTTGCCGCCCCATTGATTAATTAACTGATCCTCTGTCAAGCAGAGCCAATGAAGTGATCCTAGGGATGTATTTTCTGTTACCCATCCACTCGTCAAGGTTTCTCTTGAAGAGTCTTAGTGAGGGGCTCTGCCTTATGTAATTTGGAATTTTGTTCTAAAGCATGGGGAGTCTCTGTGACAGGAATCTGTCCCTCCAGCATGATCTATTTATTGCTGTGGAAAAGTTTAGTTCCCTAGAGCGCGTGGCTCGCAGTTACTTGGATTTCTTTAGGTGGAGCATGTCCATCAATTCTGAGTTGGACATGGCTTTGTAAGTCAGGCAGAGATCACCTCTGTGTAAGCGATATGCCACGGAGTACAGCCAGAGTTTTTTCAGTCGGGCTGCATAGGACATATGTTTGAGACCAGTAATCCTCTTGGTAAGGTACTTTTGTGGTCTTTCCAGCTATTGGAAATGTCTTGTGAGGTACATCCCAAATGAGGCATTGTACTCTATGATGGGTCTAATGAGTGATGAGTTGAGGGGTACTATAACCTCTTTATTTCTAGATGCAAACCCTTTAGTAATTAGATGGGCCACATAGAAGGATTTTCTAACTACTTTGGCAATATGATTGTCGAAGGAGAGATTACTATCTACCTGGGTCCCCAGATCTCTTATTACCTCTTCTGTATTAAGGGGGCTGCCACATATGTGGTAATTCGTGGGTGTTTAGTTTTTCCCAAATGGGATGACTATGCATTTTTTGGCATTTAGCTTGAGGCCATGACTTTGACACCAGGTGTCCATCTCAGTAAGGCCCTTTTGGAGGATGTCCGTGTCAGCCAGAGAGTCAATTATGGCTCCCAGTTTGCAGTCATCAGCGAACTTGGTTAGCCATAGTCCTCCTGTGTTTGCCTGTACTTCTGAGAAGTATATGCTTAACACTAGGGGTCCCAGGACCGAGCCTTGTGGGATGCCACTTGTGACTGGTTTAGAGTAAGACCTGGAGCCCACTATTCTTACCGTGTGAGTTCTGTCTGTAAGCCAGTTGGCAACCCATCTCACGATGTAGGGGTTTATGTTCAGGCTGGTGAGTTTTTCTGTAATACCCGAGTGGGGAATGATGTCAAAAGCCTTGGCGAGGTCAAGGCAGGCTGTGTGAACCTCCTTTCCCTCGTCTATGGCCTTGGTGACTGTCTCGAATAAGTCAACCAGGTTTAGTAGGCATGATCTACCCTTAACAAAGCCAAACTGGGTTGAGTCAAATGTTTGGAGGTTCCCAATGTCTTTGTTAATGAGTTCCATTGCAGACCAGGCTAGTCAGGCTTATGGAGCAATAGTTACCAGGGTCAGTTGTGGCCTCACCTTTGTGGAGAGGAATAACCATTGCTGTGCACTATTCTATGGGCATGTAGCCTGTGGATAGGCTGAGGTTGAGCAGCGTGTTTAGGTGGGGGGGGGGGTTAGTTTGTTCTGTAGTTTGTGCAAGACGTAGCCTGGGACACCATCTGGTCCCATTGACACTGTGTTTTTGGCTTTTGAAAGGGCTGTTTTCACCTGTGCATTTGTGATTTTTGGGACACTACACTTTTCCGGTATTGTTGTGGGCCCTTTTGGAGGTGGGGTGGGGGGTGAAGTTTGCACTGAATCTATCTACCAGGATGTTGGCAATATCAGTAGGTTCAGTATATTTTGTACTATTTTGCACTAGTTCAGTGCATATCTGCGAGTTGCCACTTAGATTCGCTTAGATTAGCTAAAGAAGGCTTTGTGGTTATCTTTTGAATCCTTGGCTATTTTTCTTTCGAAGTTAGCCTTGGATGATTTCATGACGGACCTCAGTTTCTTACTGAGTTGCCACTAAGATTCGCTTAGATTAGCTAAAGAAGTCTTTGTGGTTATCTTTTGAATCCTTGGCTATTTTTCTTTCGAAGTTAGCCTTGGATGATTTCATGAGGGACCTCAGTTTTTTACTGATACTGATCAGGGATGTCTTTCCTTCTTGGGATTTGCTTTTTTTCTGAACTAGTTTCCTCCTTCTATTATATAGCCTGTTTATTGCAGGGGTCCACCAAACTGTTTTCCTTCTCTTAGAGGAGTGAGTCTTGGTTTTGCTAGGGGATGGCATGATCCATGCATCCTTGTAGGTGCTCATAGAGTGCATTTGTAAAGGTTTCTGCATCTTGGTCAGCGTTATCCTTTAGTGTGGGGGCTATGAAACTTACCACCTCTGTCTTAAGTAAGGTGAAGTTTGCTTTAGAAAAGTTTTTTACTGTGGTTTCCTTAGTTGGGGGTTGTGGTGGGGTGTGGTCATCTAGAGTGATTACTTTATGGTCTGATCTAACCAGTGATGGTTTGACCTCTGGTGTGGAACACCTGTCACCCGTGTTGGTGATGACCAGGTCCAATATGTTTTCACCTCTCGTAGGGGAGTTTACCAACTGATCCAGGGCGTTAGAGTTGCTGAATTCCAGGAAGCTCTGGGCCTGGGAATTTGTACTCGAGTAGTTTTCCCAGTGAATGGCAGGGTAATTGAAATTGCCCAATATCAGGGTGTTTGGTCCAAATTATTCTGCAAATTGGAAAGAATTACTAACTGTAATATCAATAAATGAATTTGATTTACAAAATTTCATATAACAGATAAAAACAATTTGCCATGGCACAGGTTCCCTTCATATGGTCGACTTTTCAGAATGTCGACATTCATATGGTCGAGAACATACAATCGACATTCAAAATGTCAGCCATGCGGAACCAACATCTCCATACAGTGCGGAATGGAAAGATTTCCATCTTCCACACTGTAGTGCGATCTCAGAGTTGATATATTTAAGTTCTGGAGATGTGGGGGCGGAGGGGGCATAGCCCCCTGATAGCAGTGTGTAGGTAAGCTTTTTTTGTGTTTTTTATTTTTTACTTTTATGGTTGACATTTCGAATGTCGATCATATCATCTCGGCCATATGAATGTAGACATTCTGAAATGTTGACGATATCAAGTAGATCTCATAGCACATATTAGGTATTAGTATGCAATATAACATAACTAAACCCACTAATACTTGTATGACTAATTATTACATTGACTCATTTAGGAAAATTATTAATGCAAATATTGGTTTAAAAATCTGGTTTCATCTTTTAACACCATTCATAGTTGCAAAGAGCTATCCACATAAAATATATAGAGAAATAATTAATTCTTGGGAACAGAAAGGATTTGTTTGTTGGTTTCAATGTATTAAAGAATTAAAAGTTCTGCATATGCAAACAATAGAAACAAGATACAAAAATCCACAACACGATTGGCTAAATATGCAAAGCATTCTGACATATTCGCAAGATTTATGCAGCATAATTAGTAATTCTTCATTTAAAGAAATACCCAAACTTATGAAATACCTATATGAAATCATATATAATGATTATGACATGGGAAATAGTATTTCAAAAATTTACAAGATATCGATAAAACAACATCCAAATCCTCATATTGGAATTATATAACAAAAGGACACTCATTGCAGTTAACTGAAGAAATTAAATCAAATATTTTATTATCAATAAAACATACATCTTTTATACAATACTGGAAAGTTTTTAATTGGAAATGCTTGCACAGAGCATTCTTAACTCCAGACAGAATTACTAAAATTAATTCTTCCACAAAAGGAATATGTTGGAGGTGTGAGCAAATGCACAATGCAGATTGGAATCACATTTTTTTTCGACTGTGTTAAAATTAAGCCATTTTGGAATGGTATTAAAAACTTTTTTCAAGCTTTATTTAATGAATCATTTAACTTATCTAAAGCTCTAGTATTATTAAATGTGTATGAAGGTCCTCATTTGAATGAGTCAAATATGTATCTAGTATGGACAATACTTGTAATCTCCAGGAAGTGTATAACAAGAAGATGGAATACAAACACAATACCAACTTTGGAAGACTACTGCAGCCTACCGAAGACCACAGCATTGTTGGAAATTAAAATGAAAGAATAAAGGATTCATCCTAAGCCATTTATTAACAATCCATGGAAAAAAGTCTTATCATTGATTGACACTTTACAATAACTGAACAGAAACACTCTGATAACTGGATTGTTATATCTATAAAGTAATTGTATATATTGAGCACTGTTATAGTATCAGGCTGATGTAAATAGTGTACTTAGTTATTTAAGATGTTATATACAAATACTATGGAATTTATTCAACTGTATTTGAAAAATAAAATATTTTTGAGAGAAGAACATGAATGGTAATACAAGTCCTTATATTCTAGCAACGTTCTATGTATATAAGAGCTTTAAAATGTGCCCCTATTTTTGGGGCTTTGTTCTCCCATTATTTTTTGGCTTTGTCCAGACTTTTTCTGCTAAGAGGTTGAAAGCTATGATCCTGATTTATAAACGAGGTCCATACCTGTCATGATATTAGAAACCCAAAACACCTGAAGAAATTAAACCCCAAGGTGATGTGTATTCATAGTGTATTCATACATATCATCTACTAGGAAATGGCATTACATGTGAATTACACTTCATTGTAGTTACACTATTGTTTTAAATGTACAATGACTATTCAAGAATATTACATATGTCTTCTGATATAAAACCTTATATGCATCAGTAGTATGTGCATTTTCTGTTAAAAAGCTGTCATTTGCCAGTAATGTTGCCAATTAACACGGCATTTTGTGACTGTTGTATCACACAGTATCTTTTAGTACCAGTACATGTGTATACTAGAACTGCTTTCCCTGAAACTTTTATATAGTAACTACAAATTGCAGTAAAACTTTCAAAACATAAATATGTAAGTAAATACCATAATTTATTACCTAATGCCATTTCTAGATCCTTATGTGTAATAACTGACAGTAGAACTTCTTCTAAAACTGAAAAAAGATAATTGCTAAAGCCACTATTTACAACACTGTGCATAAATAATTCATTATTTTTCTTCTTTATTTGTATATCAAATGCTCATAAAAACAAGAATGTAGCATTCTGTTAGTCTAATGTAAAGTCCTTGACATTTTTGTCTAGAGGCAACAAATATTCTACTGACCTTGCAACTGCATGACTGTTTTCTTGATATTTTTCCCCCCGAGGAAGGGTGAATACATTCAGATTTTTAAGAAATATATAAATATATCAAAGAGTACAAAAAAAGGTCAGCTGTTTGTTTGCAAATGTATTAAAACTGGATTGTACTGAAACCTTTTTCAGTTCTGAAACTATATTGTGTGTGTGTGTGTGTGTGTGTGTGTGTGTGTGTGTGTGTGTGTGTGTGTGTGTGTGTGTGCGTGTGCCTGTGTGTGTGTTTGTGTGTACTTGTGCACACTAAAAGATCCAAAGGATGATGTTTGCAGTCGGCCACAAAAAAGTTGACTTTGCTGATGCTGACATGGTACTATGCATGTACTGAGCAACAATCTCAGTGTATGCAAAACTTAAACTTAAATTAAAATAAAACATCATGTGCACCCACATTGTCCCAGCTAATTATATGTACCATCTCCGGGACCCCACAATCTCAGGGAAAGGGCATATTTCCTTAGCCTGAGAAATGTGCAGTCTCACGTACCTGTGTGATATCTATGTAGCCAACCCCAGTTTGTTGGCTAAAGAAATGCTGGCCAACAATAGATTCAATGCATTTCAGTGGACCAATGTCTATCATCTATCTATCTATCTAGCTGTCTATCTATCTATCTATCTATCTATCTATCTATCTATCTATCTATCTATCTATCTATCTATCTGTCTGTCTATCTATCTATCTATCTATCTATCTATCTATCTATCTATCTATCTATCTATCTATCTATCTGTCTAAAGCACAGCTCACTGCTTATTATATTTTGCAGTTGTTTCCACCTGTTAAAACCTCCAGATACTGTTAAGTATTTTACATTACTTGTGTTATAGCTACTCTCTCTGATGATAATTTCTTTGCTTCATTATAGCTTCTTCTCTATTTTCATAGTAGAGTTGCATACAGAGAATTTTGTTCATTTCTACCTGCCCCCAAACCATTTTTTTGTCATGATTTTATCATACTCACTGTCACAAAAAACTAAGTAATTAAGTCACTTATTTTCTGAATTACAACTATTTTTAGTCAGACTTGAAACTCTTACGGTTTGTGGCTTCAAAACATAGTTTACACAATCTTGGTAGATTTTGCTGTCATACAAAAAAAGTATTTCTTTGAAGAATATACTTTTTTTATAAATCAGTCTCATGCTTGTCTTTCCTAATGGAGATATCTAAATGTCAGCTTCATCTAAATGTTATTAAAATGAAAAGTGGTAGCAAGTCTACGTAGAGATGACATAGTTCTTATACTCTTATAGCCAGGGCCAGCCTTTTGTCAACTGGTGCCCTCGGCAAAAGGTCTCCACAGCACCCCCCCAACACCATCTGGTTTCCCCATCTTGGTCTACCTACACCATCCAGATTACCGGAAAAGTACCCCTGCTAGAGCAGTGCCCTAAGCGGTTGCCTAGTTGGCCTATGCCTAAGGCCAGCTATGCTTATAGCTATTGCTCCATACACTGTCACAAATTAACACTTTCATCAATAACATAGATGAAGCAAACACAGTTGAAAATGCAAACTTATGAATGAATTCATTCTTCCAGTCTGAAGTAAAACAGTTTCTATAACTGGTGCTGGTGGTGAGGCACTTCAGCTCCTGAACATAACTGATGATATAAAACACCTTCAATTATAAAATCATTAATATCATTCAACACCAAGCAATGTACAACACATATTAATATCAATATTTGATATCAAATCTTGTTGTCCTAAAAAGAACTGAGCAACTCTATTCCTCATATAGTGAGGAATCATAGTATATAAGGATTCAGTATCAGTCATCACAAAATGCACACTTTTTAGTGACTTAACATCATTAGATGTTACAGAAAAAAAAAATCTCCTGAATCTTAAAATAAAGGAATGCATGCATGGAATCTAGCCACTCACTGTATGCTCTAAGTTATTTGTCAAAAGTTTAGTTGTCTATCCTTTCTCAAGCTCAGCAAGTGGAAAAGCATGACTTTTTAGTTTCTAATGTAACTTCATCTGTCCAAATGAAATGAGAATTTTCAGATACCTTAAAATAATTATGCAGCTGTTCCAAAATATATCCTGATAGAACCATTTCCCTGACAGATCACTCACATTAGATACATGTGTATTTTCAATTTAATTTATAACACCTCAATAAGCCTTTTCATTACTTAAAAAGTAATTCAAAGAACCAACAAAATAAAGATTGTAATTCAACCTTCCTGTACTTCTGACTTGGTCAACCTTTGAAATAAATACTGCTATTGCTTGCTGTATACTTGATAAATGTTTTAAGGTTTTTGATTCTTCTAAAATCATATTAACATTTAACAGAACTCATGCATTTTCATACAAGGAATAAAATAAATGGCTTCCTGAAATGCTTGACTATTACTAAGTCCTTGTAGTGTTTGAATATAATTTTAGTAAAGTATTAAAAGTTGGAGACAGTAGAGTATTTATGAAAATGAATATTTACTGTACATTAAGTAGAAGAGAAACAAATTTATTCCAGCAATCAGTTAATGTTGAAAGACAGGTGTGAGATTCAAGGTGTTGAGAAAAGTGTCTTTAGAATATTTTTTCCTAGAGGACCAAATATTTTTTTGATGCAGAACAGGCTAAGGAAGAAAACAATGTTTGTCCAACAAAAAGTGAGCCATAAACCAGACGAAGACTCTGCTTCCCATTCTTCTGATAATAAAGTACATGAAAGGATTTTGCCAGTGAAACCTTTTGGACTGTTCCAAAGGAAAATGCTTGAGAGACAGAAAAAATAAACACAGGAGTTGACTAGAAGAATCAGGAGTACATCAAAACTGAACTGGAATCTGGAACTGAGAGATGCAGATGAAGAAGAAGAAGGCCAGCCAATATGGACATAAGTGAATAAGTGTGAGACTGCAAAGCATCAATCACATTTGTGATATAAGGCTGTATAAGAAAAGTGGAAAGAGTGGACTTTTGTTAACTTTGTTAAAGTTGTGGAGAACTGAATGTCATACATACAAATGTTTCAAGCACAGGCATTCATGCCCTTCTAGCTTGCCAATATACCAAAACACTTGTTCCAATAATAAATGTCCAGGCTAGTCGTAATAATATCTAAACTAGTACTTGCTTTAATGTAATTTGGTAGTCTGTTCCAAGCATCAGCTACTCTGTCAGAGGACCAAGTACACTTCTCATTCCTATAGAATCTTCTACATAGATTATCTGATGATTCGCTAGTACTTTTTGATAACCTCAAACATTCCCAGAGGTAGTTGTCCCTAAATGCCCTGTATACCTGAATAAGATCTCCTCTTAAATATCTGTAAGAGACACTATACAAGTTCAGATATTTTAGTCTTTCATAATAACAGATTTCCACATCCATGGATGCCCTTGGTATATTTCCGCTGTATGCTTTCCAGTTTATTCATGCCTGTTTTCCTATAGGATTTCCATATTGCTATTCCATACTCAAGTTTGGGTCTAATGTAACTAACAAACAATGACTTCATTATGTTTGATTTCCTAGACATTATACATTTTTTTGTATAACCTATAGTATTATAACTATCATTAGCCAATTTGTTGATATGATTAAAAAAACTCATAGCTGAATCTACCCATATACCCAGGTCCTTAAATGAGTCTATAGTTTCAATCACTGTGTGCTGTATTAAATATTCACCTTTCAGTTTATGTCTCCCAAATCTCATATGCTTAGTTTTTGATGTATTTATCAACATATTATTCTCCTGTGTCCAAATGGTCAATTTAGTCAAAATGTTTTACAGGCATGCCTTATCAGTAGCACTTGTAATCAGTTTAACCAATTTCAGGTCATCAGCATATAGTCTGTAGAACACCTCAGATGAAAAAGTAAGGTCTGAATGATTCAATCTAAACAAGTGAGGGCCTAGGACAGAGCCCCATGGGGCACATTGACTGTAACCAAGGATTTCACCTGTCCAGTTGGTGTGTGATACTTAGCACCTCGGACCCAGAAGTAAAACCACTAACTTTATTGCAGCAACACTACACCACACAAAATGAGCGCAAGCAATGTTGAATAAATGATCAACTTCATCAAATACACCCATTCAATTACAATCACCATATATAGAACGTATAATTAACAACCATCCAATGTCCTCAGTTGTGCAATTAAATAATGAAGGCTTTACAATTAAATAACAGGAGTTACTAATTGTTACCTAAAATTCTCTACAGACTTTAAAACTCAATATAAACTGTTAAAAACATTTCCCATTTAATGACAAACCGACCAATAATAAAACCACATTTAAATTTTTTTTTTAAAAAGTATAAGTATCTATGTATATTCATTCAAGTTTAATAAAATACTATAAATTAAAATAAAATTCTCATAAAACATGGAACTCCATCTAGTGGATATCTACATAATAACAAGTGATGTATATACATATGTAAAACCTGGAAACCTCTCACAATCTAATAAGTTAAAAAATGTTAAAAACAGTGGAAAATTCATTTATAACTTTGCAGATTTCAACTTAAAAACAGGAATAAGAGATAACATGTCATTGAGACCTGGAACTTTACTGGCTTCTAACGTTATTTGCCAGTACAACTCTCTGTATTCCACTAGTGTCTCCAATATAGGGTCAACAGCCACTGTTTCTAGAATACAACACCTTTACTCATACATGTATATTTGCCTTTTGTAACAAAATTTTGCCATTTATTTTATTCACTTCATTTACAACATGTTTACATATAGCACATTTTCCACAAGGGCATGTTCCCAAATTCTTCACAACATTTAATTCATTAGTACAAGGCTTTTTTATAAATGCTGTGTATCAGAAAGTCCTGTATATTTTCCCCTTTCTATATGATGTCATTAATTTTATATTTTTCAGTGATGTTATATCTTTTTAATAAAATTCCAATATTCCATAATGATTTTATTACCAATCATAGAGAAGTTAGTATACTTTGTAACAAAAACATTCTCTCCTGTTCAGTCCCATATTTATTGCTACTTTCATAGTTATTTTGTCTAATAGTGCCCTTACTCTGTTTAAAGGCTCTATGCAAGCTATTTTCTACATCATCTGGGTTATACCTCTAGTTTTGAATATCTCGGCCACTTTATAGGCCTCCTAAAAGCCATATCAATATCAGAATTGAGTCTTTTTATTCTCAAAAATTCCCCATAGGGGATGGCTGACAACGTATGGGGGGGTGGCAACTATCTCCCCACATTTTCCAGCTTATTTCATCAAATTTTCTATGAATACTAGTATATATGGGAAAGCCATTATTGCCCCTAAGCGAAATATCCAAGAAATTAACCTGATTTCCCTTTTGTATGTCACTAAATTTTATACCAAATCTGTTATTATTCAATTCATCAATGAAATTATCTGATGTATCCCAATCCCCATGACAAATGAAAATTAGGTCATCAATAAATCTAAAATACCTTAGAACATTATTTTGAAAGAAAGGCAACCTATAAAGATGTTCTTTTTCAAATAGCCCCATAAACAGGTTAGCATAGGCTGGTGCAAATGCTGCCCCCATAGCAGTACCTGTAACTTGTCTATAAACAGTGCCATTAAATTCAAAAAAATTATTTTTCAAGCAGAATTCCACCAGTTCCAGGACATAATATGTTTTAGGACTATCATTCAAAAAGAATTTTATAGCTTCCAAGCCCAAAATATGGGAAATATTGGTGTAGAGACTCTCTACATCCACCGTAATAAAATACATATTTTCACCCCAATATATATCTTTTATTTTCCTTAGAAAATCATATGAATCTTGTATATAAGAAGGTAACAACAGAACTTTCTTTATCAATATTTCATGTAACATGATGCAAAGATTATAAGTAAAATATCCAAAAGCTGACACAATAGGCCGACCAGGTGGTCGGTTCAGATCTTTATGAATTTTAGGTAGGCAAAAGAATTTTGCAATTTTTCTATTCTTTACATTTATTTTTCTATTTATATCCATTTGACTTAGATAGTGTAATCTCACACCTTTCTGTAATAATTTTTCAAAATCCTTTTCTGCTTGACATAGCTGATTAATGTTAGTTTTACAATATACATTGTTGTTATCTAAATGTTGCATACACATACTATAATAATCATGAGAATTTAATATAACTAATTTTCCCCTTTGTCTGCTTGTTTAAAGACTATATTACAGTTTTTACTCAGTTGTTGCAACTTTTCCCATTCCAATTTTGTTAGATTATAAGTATGCTTTTTATTCATAAAGCCCTCTATTTCCTTTTCTAACATTGTATTCAGTAGAGATTCAAAGCACTATATTAGAATTTTTACATGGAGGTAAAAATAGTTATTATCTTTAAGCATATGTGTATTTAATAAGTCATAAGCATTGTTTTCATCTTCACTACCCGATGCACATGAATAAAAACTTTCTTCACTTTCTGTTTCACTATCTAATGAAAGTAAAACATCACAGTTAGTATCTAACTCAGTTGCTTTATTTAATCTAAAGAAGTGTTCCTTTAAATGCATTTTTCGCATAGTTGGAACAATTCAGTTTTAACCTCATACTTTTAGGTAAGCATGTACAAATTTTAAACCCTTCTCTAAAACAGACATTTCTATCTTGTCTAGTTTATAACTAGACAAGTTAACAACATAATTACTATGTAAGTTATGTCCATCTACCTTTCTTATGTTGTCCATCGCTTGAGTCTCTCTGGCGTTCTGGATTGTTCCAGCCCCTTTTCCTGGTATTGGTATAATGTCCATTCGATTCTGAGTAGGTTTTATGAAATGCTTCTGGGTTTGCTGCAACTGGCAGTCTAGGAAAAGTTTCTCTGTCATCTTCTTCCCATGAAGACGCTCCACTTTCACCAGACAGGAAGTTCTTACTGGCATATTTTTCTGAAGCAGGATTTCCTTTTGAAAAGAGACACTCTTTCTCCTGTTTCTTTGAAAGCTAGGAAATACAAACGCCCTCTTGTGGTCATAGTCTCTAATGTCTCTAGTTAGTTTAGATTTTTCTTTCTACCAGATCTTTTCATAACTATTTAATTTGGTGTTAATGCCTGAGAGGAAATTCTCTAATGTAGAATTTGATGTAATATTTACCAGTTGTTCACAAACTTGTTTGGTTTCAACTACAAGTTTGTCTTTTCATATTGTCTCTTTCAATTAAAATTGACACCCATTCTAAACTGCACCGATGTGCAGCTGCTATCCATCGTTCATGAAATTTAACTTCTACTTCATTAGTAAGGTCAAATGGTGTTGATGGATTCTTAATAGACCTTAACCCTCTAGGTGTTATATCCAGTTCAATATATCTTTCAAGACTGCCAATATTGTAGAAAGTAGATGTTTCTTTAAAATCAATCTTTCAAGTTTAGAACACAAATCCTGTACATCTGGATTATCTGAGATAATGTTCTTTTTGCCTACCATAGCAAAAGGATTGGTAGTAGTTCTCTTCCTGGAATTTTCCCATTTCTTTATAATACCAAAGCCTGAGTCTCCTGTGGCTTCTGGTACTACATTCTTTATCATTGTTGTACTAGTGTCATTAGGCAAATTACTGGAACGGTTGCTATTTTCTCCATTCGATTAAACATCTCCATACCAGTCTCTCTAAATATTCTAGGAAAGGAGCACATGGACTCACTTGTCATATTCAAACAACAGCAAACAAGATGTATATATATATAAACAACAAAGACTATCAGTGAGTCCCAGCTCTACCTTCCAATAAAATTTATTTCGTTGAACAGTTCCTTCTCTAGCGCCTCGGCCAACAGCCTTTACAGAGTAAAACAGTAAAACTCATAAAACACTTGCAATATATACAAAAAACAAGTAATCAATCAATTACATAATTAAACTATCAAATCACATAGCTTAAATATATTTAAAGTCATAGTCTTAAACAAGACATTGCCAGTTACATTCTCTGTTCATTCCATGTGGATGCAAAGTCCCAAATTTCATAATCAAAATGCATTCCTTTTGTCTTAACATATTTTTTTGCCTATCAACATCATTATAATATAATGGAACATGTTCCAGAACAGACACTTTTATATTCTCAATATTTCCATGGTGTACTGAGTTAAAATGCTCAGCAATAGGACTAGTAATTTTATTATTTTAACATCTCTAATATGTTCTTTTACCCTATCTGCTAGCATTCTTTTTGTTTCTCCAATATAGTATTTGTTACAATCACAGAATATGACATACACAACACCTTTACTCATACATGTATATTTGCCTTTTGTAACAAAAATTTTGCCATTTATTTTATTCACTTCATTTACAACATGTTTACATATAGCACATTTTCCACAAGGGAATGTTCCCAAATTCTTCACAACATTTAATTCATTAGTACAAGGCTTTTATAAATGCTGTGTATCAGAAAGTCCTGTATATTTTCCCTTTCTATATGATGTCATTAATTTTATATTTTTCAGTGATGTTATATCTTTTTTAATAAAATTCCAATATTCCATAATGATTTTATTACCAATCATAGAGAAGTTAGTATACTTTGTAACAAAAAACATTCTCTCCTGTTCAGTCCCATATTTATTGCTACTTTCATAGTTATTTTGTCTAATAGTGCCCTTACTCTGTTTAAAGGCTCTATGCAAGCTATTTTCTACATCATCTGGGTTATACCCTCTAGTTTTGAATATCTCGGCCACTTTATAGGCCTCCCTAAAAGCCATATCAATATCAGAATTGAGTCTTTTTATTCTCAAAATTCCCCATAGGGGATGGCTGACAACGTATGGGGGATGGCAACTATCTCCCCACATTTTCCAGCTTATTTCATCAAATTTTCTATGAATACTAGTATATATGGGAAAGCCATTATTGCCCCTAAGCGAAATATCCAAGAAATTAACCTGATTTCCTTTTGTATGTCACTAAATTTTATACCAAATCTGTTATTATTCAATTCATCAATGAAATTATCTGATGTATCCCAATCCCCATGACAAATGAAAATTAGGTCATCAATAAATCTAAAATACCTTAGAACATTATTTTGAAAGAAAGGCAACCTATAAAGATGTTCATTTTCAAATAGCCCCATAAACAGGTTAGCATAGGCTGGTGCAAACGCTGCCCCCATAGCAGTACCTGTAACTTGTCTATAAACAGTGCCATTAAATTCAAAAAAATTATTTTCAAGCAGAATTCCACCAGTTCCAGGACATAATATGTTTTAGGACTATCATTCAAAAAGAATTTTATAGCTTCCAAGCCCAAAATATGGGAAATATTGGTGTAGAGACTCTCTGCATCCACCGTAATAAAATACATATTTTCACCCCAATATATATCTTTTATTTTCCTTAGAAAATCATATGAATCTTGTATATAAGAAGGTAACAACAGAACTTTCTTTATCAATATTTCATGTAACATGATGCAAAGATTATAAGTAAAATATCCAAAAGCTGACACAATAGGCCGACCAGGTGGTCGGTTCAGATCTTTATGAATTTTAGGTAGGCAAAAGAATTTTGCAATTTTTCTGTTCTTTACATTTATTTTTCTATTTATATCCATTTGACTTAGATAGTGTAATCTCACACCTTTCTGTAATAATTTTTCAAAATCCTTTTCTGCTTGACATAGCTGATTAATGTTAGTTTTACAATATACATTGTTGTTATCTAAATGTTGCATACACATACTATAATAATCATGAGAATTTAATATAACTAATTTTCCCCCTTTGTCTGCTTGTTTAAAGACTATATTACAGTTTTTACTCAGTTGTTGCAACTTTTCCCATTCCAATTTTGTTAGATTATAAGTATGCTTTTTATTCATAAAGCCCTCTATTTCCTTTTCTAACATTGTATTCAGTAGAGATTCAAAGCGTGCTATATTAGAATTTTTACATGGAGGTAAAAATAGTTATTATCTTTAAGCATATGTGTATTTAATAAGTCATAAGCATTGTTTTCATCTTCACTACCCGATGCACATGAATAAAAACTTTCTTCACTTTCTGTTTCACTATCTAATGAAAGTAAAACATCACAGTTAGTATCTAACTCAGTTGCTTTATTTAATCTAAAGAAGTGTTCCTTTAAATGCATTTTTCGGCATAGTTGGAACAATTCAGTTTTAACCTCATACTTTTTAGGTAAGCATGTGGGTACAAATTTTAAACCCTTCTCTAAAACAGACATTTCTATCTTGTCTAGTTTATAAACAGAGTAAGGGCACTATTAGACAAAATAACTATGAAAGTAGCAATAAATATGGGACTGAACAGGAGAGAATGTTTTTTGTTACAAAGTATACTAACTTCTCTATGATTGGTAATAAAATCATTATGGAATATTGGAATTTTATTAAAAAAGATATAACATCACTGAAAAATATAAAATTAATGACATCATATAGAAAGGGGAAAAATATACAGGACTTTCTGATACACAGCATTTATAAAAAGCCTTGTACTAATGAATTAAATGTTGTGAAGAATTTGGGAACATTCCCTTGTGGAAAATGTGCTATATGTAAACATGTTGTAAATGAAGTGAATAAAATAAATGGCAAAATTTTTGTTACAAAAGGCAAATATACATGTATGAGTAAAGGTGTTGTGTATGTCATATTCTGTGATTGTAACAAATACTATATTGGAGAAACAAAAAGAATGCTAGCAGATAGGGTAAAAGAACATATTAGAGATGTTAAAAATAATAAAATTACTAGTCCTATTGCTGAGCATTTTAACTCAGTACACCATGGAAATATTGAGAATATAAAAGTGTCTGTTCTGGAACATGTTCCATTATATTATAATGATGTTGATAGGCAAAAAAATATGTTAAGACAAAAGGAATGCATTTTGATTATGAAATTTGGGACTTTGCATCCACATGGAATGAACAGAGAATGTAACTGGCAATGTCTTGTTTAAGACTATGACTTTAAATATATTTAAGCTATGTGATTTGATAGTTTAATTATGTAATTGATTGATTACTTGTTTTTTGTATATATTGCAAGTGTTTTATGAGTTTTACTGTTTTACTCTGTAAAGGCTGTTGGCCGAGGCGCTAGAGAAGGAACTGTTCAACGAAATAAATTTTATTGGAAGGTAGAGCTGGGACTCACTGATAGTCTTTGTTGTTTATATATATATACATCTTGTTTGCTGTTGTTTGAATATGACAAGTGAGTCCATGTGCTCCTTTCCTAGAATATTTAGAGAGACTGGTATGGAGATGTTTAATCGGAATGGAGAAAATAGCAACCGTTCCAGTAATTTGCCTAATGACACTGGTACATCAATGATAAAGAATGTAGTACCAGAAGCCACAGGAGACTCAGGCTTTGGTATTATAAAGAAATGGGAAAATTCCAGGAAGAGAACTACTACCAATCCTTTTGCTATGGTAGGCAAAAAGAACATTATCTCAGATAATCCAGATGTACAGGATTTGTGTTCTAAACTTGAAAGATTGATTTTTAAAGAAACATCTACTTTCTACAATATTGGCAGTCTTGAAAGATATATTGAACTGGATATAACACCTAGAGGGTTAAGGTCTATTAAGAATCCATCAACACCATTTGACCTTACTAATGAAGTAGAAGTTAAATTTCATGAACGATGGATAGCAGCTGCACATCGGTGCAGTTTAGAATGGGTGTCAATTTTAATTGAAAGAGACAATATGAAAAAGACAAACTTGTAGTTGAAACCAAACAAGTTTGTGAACAACTGGTAAATATTACATCAAATTCTACATTAGAGAATTTCCTCTCAGGCATTAACACCAAATTAAATAGTTATGAAAAGATCTGGTAGAAAGAAAAAAATCTAAACTAACTAGAGACATTAGAGACTATGACCACAAGAGGGCGTTTGTATTTCCTAGCTTTCAAAGAAACAGGAGAAAGAGTGTCTCTTTTCAAAAGGAAATCCTGCTTCAGAAAAATATGCCAGTAAGAACTTCCTGTCTGGTGAAAGTGGAGCGTCTTCATGGGAAGAAGATGACAGAGAAACTTTTCCTAGACTGCCAGTTGCAGCAAACCCAGAAGCATTTCATAAAACCTACTCAGAATCGAATGGACATTATACCAATACCAGGAAAGGGCTGGAACAATCCAGAACGCCAGAGAGACTCGGGCGATGGACAACATAAGAAAGGTAGATGGACATAACTTACATAGTAATTATGTTGTTAACTTGTCTAGTTATAAACTAGACAAGATAGAAATGTCTGTTTTAGAGAAGGGTTTAAAATTTGTACCCACATGCTTACCTAAAAAGTATGAGGTTAAAACTGAATTGTTCCAACTATGCCGAAAAATGCATTTAAAGGAACACTTTAGATTAAATAAAGCAACTGAGTTAGATACTAACTGTGATGTTTTACTTTCATTAGATAGTGAAACAGAAAGTGAAGAAAGTTTTATTCATGTGCATCGGGTAGTGAAGATGAAAACAATGCTTATGACTTATTAAATACACATATGCTTAAAGATAATAACTATTTTTACCTCCATGTAAAAATTCTAATATAGTCGTTTTGAATCTCTACTGAATACAATGTTAGAAAAGGAAATAGAGGGCTTTATGAATAAAAAGCATACTTATAATCTAACAAAATTGGAATGGGAAAAGTTGCAACAACTGAGTAAAACTGTAATATAGTCTTTAAACAAGCAGACAAAGGGGAAAATTAGTTATATTAAATTCTCATGATTATTATAGTATGTGTATGCAACATTTAGATAACAACAATGTATATTGTAAAACTAACATTAATCAGCTATGTCAAGCAGAAAAGGATTTTGAAAAATTATTACAGAAAGGTGTGAGATTACACTATCTAAGTCAAATGGATATAAATAGAAGAATAAATGTAAAGAACAGAAAAATTGCAAAATTCTTTTGCCTACCTAAAATTCATAAAGATCTGAACCGACCACCTGGTCGGCCTATTGTGTCAGCTTTTGGATATTTTACTTATAATCTTTGCATCATGTTACATGAAATATTGATAAAGAAAGTTCTGTTGTTACCTTCTTATATACAAGATTCATATGATTTTCTAAGGAAAATAAAAGATATATATTGGGGTGAAAATATGTATTTTATTACGTGGATGTAGAGAGTCTCTACACCAATATTTCCCATATTTTGGGCTTGGAAGCTATAAAATTCTTTTGAATGATAGTCCTAAAACATATTATGTCCTGGAACTGGTGGAATTCTGCTTGAAAAATAATTTTTTTGAATTTAATGGCACTGTTTATAGACAAGTTACAGGTACTGCTATGGGGGCAGCGTTTGCACCAGCCTATGCTAACCTGTTTATGGGGCTATTTGAAAATGAACATCTTTATAGGTTGCCTTTCTTTCAAAATAATGTTCTAAGGTATTTTAGATTTATTGATGACCTAATTTTCATTTGTCATGGGGATTGGGATACATCAGATAATTTCATTGATGAATTGAATAATAACAGATTTGGTATAAAATTTAGTGACATACAACAGGGAAATCAGGTTAATTTCTTGGATATTTCGCTTAGGGGCAATAATGGCTTTCCCATATATACTAGTATTCATAGAAAATTTGATGAAATAAGCTGGAAAATGTGGGGAGATAGTTGCCATCCCCCCCATACGTTGTCAGCCATCCCCTATGGGGAATTTTTGAGAATAAAAAGACTCAATTCTGATATTGATATGGCTTTTAGGGAGGCCTATAAAGTGGCCGAGATATTCAAAACTAGAGGGTATAACCCAGATGATGTAGAAAATAGCTTGCATAGAGCCTTTAAACAGAGTAAGGGCACTATTAGACAAAATAACTATGAAAGTAGCAATAAATATGGGACTGAACAGGAGAGAATGTTTTTTGTTACAAAGTATACTAACTTCTCTATGATTGGTAATAAAATCATTATGGAATATTGGAATTTTATTAAAAAAGATATAACATCACTGAAAAATATAAAATTAATGACATCATATAGAAAGGGAAAAATATACAGGACTTTCTGATACACAGCATTTATAAAAGCCTTGTACTAATGAATTAAATGTTGTGAAGAATTTGGGAACATTCCCTTGTGGAAAATGTGCTATATGTAAACATGTTGTAAATGAAGTGAATAAAATAAATGGCAAAATTTTTGTTACAAATGGCAAATATACATGTATGAGTAAAGGTGTTGTGTATGTCATATTCTGTGATTGTAACAAATACTATATTGGAGAAACAAAAAGAATGCTAGCAGATAGGGTAAAAGAACATATTAGAGATGTTAAAATAATAAAATTACTAGTCCTATTGCTGAGCATTTTAACTCAGTACACCATGGAAATATTGAGAATATAAAAGTGTCTGTTCTGGAACATGTTCCATTATATTATAATGATGTTGATAGGCAAAAATATGTTAAGACAAAAGGAATGCATTTTGATTATGAAATTTGGGACTTTGCATCCACATGGAATGAACAGAGAATGTAACTGGCAATGTCTTGTTTAAGACTATGACTTTAAATATATTTAAGCTATGTGATTTGATAGTTTAATTATGTAATTGATTGATTACTTGTTTTTTGTATATATTGCAAGTGTTTTATGAGTTTTACTGTTTTACTCTGTAAAGGCTGTTGGCCGAGGCGCTAGAGAAGGAACTGTTCAACGAAATAAATTTTATTGGAAGGTAGAGCTGGGACTCACTGATAGTCTTTGTTGTTTATATATATACATCTTGTTTGCTGTTGTTTGAAAATGACTTCATTATGTTTGATTTCCTAGACATTATAAATTTTTTTGTATAACCTATAGTATTATAACTATCATTAGTCAATTTGTTGATATGATTAGAAAAACTCATAGCTGAATCTACCCATATACCCAGGTCCTTAAATGAGTCTACAGTTTCAATCACTGTGTGCTGTATTAAATATTCACCTTTCAGTTTATGTCTCCCAAATCTCATATGCTTAGTTTTTGATGTATTTATCAACATATTATTCTCCTGTGTCCAAATGGTCAATTTAGTCAAAATGTTTTGCAGGCATGCCTTATCAGTAGCACTTGTAATCAGTTTAACCAATTTCAGGTCATCAGCATATAGTCTGTAGAACACCTCAGATGAAAAAGTAAGGTCTGAAAGATTCACTCTAAACAAGTGAGGGCCTAGGACAGAGCCCCATGGGGCACATTGACTGCAACCAAGGATTTCACCTGTCCAGTTGGTGTGTGATACTTAGCACCTCGGACCCAGAAGGTAAACCACGAACACTTTATTGCAGCAACACTACACCACACAAAATGAACGCAAGCAATGTTGAATAAACGTTTTCGTCATCAACTTCATCAAATACACCCATTCAATTACAATCACCATATATAGAACGTATAATTAACAACCATCCAATGTCCTCAGTTGTGCAATTAAATAATGAAGGCTTTACAATTCATCAGTAGCACTTGTAATCAGTTTAACCAATTTCAGGTCATCAGCATATAGTCTGTAGAACACCTCAGATGAAAAAGTAAGGTCTGAAAGATTCACTCTAAACAAGTGAGGGCCTAGGACAGAGCCCCATGGGGCACATTGACTGCAACCAAGGATTTCACCTGTCCAGTTGGTGTGTGATACTTAGCACCTCGGACCCAGAAGGTAAACCACGAACACTTTATTGCAGCAACACTACACCACACAAAATGAACGCAAGCAATGTTGAATAAATGTTTTCGTCATCAACTTCATCAAATACACCCATTCAATTACAATCACCATATATAGAACGTATAATTAACAACCATCCAATGTCCTCAGTTGTGCAATTAAATAATGAAGGCTTTACAATTAAATAACAGGAGTTACTAATTGTTATCTAAAATTCTCTACAGACTTTAAAACTCAATATAAACTGTTAAAAACATTTCCCATTTAATGACAAACCGACCAATAATAAAACCACATTTAAATTTTTTTTTTAAAAAGTATAAGTATCTATGTATATTCATTCAAGTTTAATAAAATACTATAAATTAAAATAAAATTCTCATAAAACATGGAACTCCATCTAGTGGATATCTACATAATAACAAGTGATGTATATACATATGTAAAACCTGGAAACCTCTCACAATCTAATAAGTTAAAAAATGTTAAAAACAGTGGAAAATTCATTTATAACTTTGCAGATCTCAACTTAAGAACAGGAATAAGAGATAACATGTCATTGAGACCTGGAACTTTACTGGCTTCTAACGTTATTTGCCAGTACAACTCTCTGTATTCCACTAGTGTCTCCCACATACCACCCCTAGGGTCAACAGCCACTGTTTCTAGAATAAAGAACTGAAATTCAGCTTGTTTGCAAACAATACCGTGCTTATATAATGCATTATTCTCACTTCTTGTCCTAACATCATAAAGATGCTCATAAATTCTTTGCTTGAGCTTTCTTTCACTCTTACCAACATAAAATGAATCACATTTTTTACATAGAACTAAGTAAATAATACCTTTCGTATTACAATTTGCAAAGGTACTTAAAGTCAACCTTCTTTTCCTTGCTTGCAAGTATACTGAATCTCCTGTTATAAGATGTGAACAGTAAATACAGCTTCCACATTTAAATAAACCTTTTTTTCTTTTTGATTCCTTTTTCTATAGATGTATTTTTAACACATGCATGCTGATATATGGTTTCAAGTCCCAGCCTATGCAGTTCTGACAATAACGTATCCAGTATTACCTTCTCTATTATTTTTCCACAACATAAAAGTAGACTTAAGGGTTTACATGATTCTGGGTTTGTCCTACTCCCCTTTCCCTTGAAGACAGGTTTAATAAGTGCATGTCTCCAATCCTGAGGAATCTCCCCATATATATATATATATATATATATATATATATATATATATATATATATATATATATATATATATATATTTAGATGACCTGGTGAATAATAGATATAATGGTAGCGCAAGTTCTTACTGAAGTGTTTTCAGGTCATTGCTACTTATTCCGTCTCCTCCCTGCACTTTGTTTGGATCCAGTTTGCACAGTTTTTTTTCAATATAATCTAATTTGAGTCCAGTATCTGGGATTACCTGGATATCACTAGAACAACTTACCACCCGTTTTGTGGAGCCAAATTGTTTTGTATAAGATTTTGCAAATATATCTATAATCTGTTGTGTCTGAGAATAAATTTTAAAACCTGCACTCGGTTTATCAGTTTGTGTATCTTTACTCCTTCCACATCTTATGTATTTATAAAAATATTTCCTATTATGCTCAATATCTTTATATAAATGTTCTTCAAATTTTTCTTGATTTTGTCTAACACTATGCTTAATCTGTTTGTCCAGCTTGTTTATTTCAGTTTTCAAAATTGTAGTACAACCTCTCTTCTATTTCTTATATTTTTTGTCTTTCACCTTAATCAGGTATCTTGTTCTTATGAAAATATACCCCCCCCCCAATGTTGCGTGCCTAGATCCTGATGTTAAGCATTTTTTTGACTTTTGGCACTCAAACAATTTCTCTTTCAAAACTTCCCACATTCCATCTGCACTTTTTCCACTGAACACCTCACTCCAGTTAGTTTTATATAGTAACTGTTTTTCTTCCCTATAATCTGTAATTAACCTTCTGTGCATTGGCTTAGATTTCAGTTTGGCAGAATTATCTAGCAACAAATTAACCTTAATAACCCCATGATCACTGCACATCAATGGTGATAAAACCTGACTTGAAGTTACAGTAATTTCTTTGGGAAAACAAACAATATCTAGTATATTACGTCCCTGGTAGGTTTTTTAACAATCTGAAGCATTTGCCTCACTTCATATCTTTAATATTTGGAAGGAAACTGAGGGGAGGGAAAGAGGAAGAAAAAAGGTAACTATGAGTAAACAATTTCTGTTAAACAGTATTTTTATGAAACGTTTCACTAGATAAATTGCATGTTTTATTGTAAAGCATTTTTAGTTGTTCTTGTACGTGATGAAGATACTGAAGTAAAAAGATGCCTTTTTTCTTTTCTTTCTTCTGTTTTAGTATTAAGAAATGTAGGCATTCCAAAGCAAAAAAGAAAAAAAAAATAGTCAAAAGCATATTTAAATTAATAGGCTGTAATATTGGATTATTGAGGTAGGAGATGGTAGGCAAAAGTACACAGATCATAATATATATACATGTGATATGCTTTCTCTTACGTTTGCATAAGTGAATGTCTGAATTTTAACTGGGAACAAATAAGAGAACACAGTATAATGAAAACGTTTTCCTTTAGCAATACATATTTCAACTTGTCTTTAGAAGCCTGCAGCTGAGAACTACATTTTTTCTCTTATGTTTCCATGAAGACCAGCTAGGGCAATAAAAACCCAGAGCACTGGTTTCTTCAAGGGTAAAATTTAATGTTTTCTGGAAGCATGCACATTGTTTTTCACATCTGGGAGAGTAATAAAGACAAATAAAAGGGCAGACACTAATTAGTCTAGGTAGAAGCACAGACAATAACATGTGTTTTAACATGTATAATCTCAATTTTAGGTTAATTAAGGCCTGTATTTGCAGCTGTTTATTTTAGACAGTTCTCCTATTAGGAGGGATAATCTTCATTATTTGAAGATGTACATAGTTCTGTGTGTTTTAATTAGCAGGTTCTGTGGTTGTTTGTTTTTTCTTTTTCTATTTTTCTTTCTGAGGGTTTACATTAAACAAAAAGTCTTGTAAAATGTGACATAGGTTCCAATGTTGATATGAAAATACTGTATAAAGGATTAACCTGCCAAACATTAGTGGATGCATGTATCACAAAAGCTGGAAATATACAGTTGTGACACTTTCCATATTATCTTGAAATGTGATTGGTCTTGAGGTTACAGACAAAAAGGAAATAAAGTTTAATTATATTAGGAAATGCAGAGAACAAATAGCAGTGCTGCAGGAGATCCATTTGGAAATAAATGAGCATATGAATTTGATAAATAAAGGATTTCAGGATGGATATTCTGCAGAACAGCAGGGACAAAGGAAAAAAAAGAGTACTTATATTAATGCTAAAGGAGATCCAATAGACATCAAAGAGGAAAAAAAGGTAATGGCAGATTTGTGGTAGTAAGGGGCTGCTGACAAGGGATGAGGATTACTCTAGCATGTATTTATATACCACCTAAAACTGCTATTATGGAGCTTAACAATTGTTGGAGAAATAATCAGCTTTCCACAAGGGATATCACTTATAGGCAGGGACCAGAATTTGATTTGCAACATTGAGAATGTATCTGGGGAGACCTAGAAGGGAAAATATAACAAAAGAGGGCAGATATCTGAAGACATTTATGAAAATATTTGGTATGGAGGACATGAATTCAGTAGTAGGAACTCTGTGAGAATTTACATATTATTCAACGAGGTACAATTAATGGGATAGACTAGACAGAAAATACATTTAACAGGAATATATGCATTTAATTAAAAACTTTGATACATAGCCATATGATGAGACACTGGCAGTTCTCCACCTACACATTACAAGGAAAGTAATTTAAAGAATGGGGAGTGGAGATTATCCTGGAGTTATTAGGGAAGATAGAAAGTACTCCAGAAACAATAGCTAATGAGTGGGATAAAATGAAAGTAGAGTTTAAAAATAGATTAGAAATAAAATGAAAAGGGATATTGTTAAGAAGTAGCAAGAATTACTTAGAGGGGCTGATAAAGGTTAAATTATTACTGTAAAAGGGGAATCTCACAAAACAAGAACAGGCACAATTTTGGAGTGCTAAAGAAAAAATAAGGAGTACCTGGATAATATTCATGAGCTTAGAAAGATTGCTGTTAAGCAACTGATAAGCCCAGAGCAGAAAAAAACTTTTACCACAATTACTTAGGCAACAGAAAAGTAAAAAAGGTTCTTGTCAAACTTAGGAAGCCTATAACAAGAAAAATAGCCAAAGATCCTGTAGCGGTATTAGAGATATTTCTGAAATTTTATGTACATTTGTATAAAGTAGAGAAATGGAAAAAGCCAGAAAAAGCCCAAATGGAAATATTTATGGTAGGTGAGACTCATCAATTAACAGGAGGAGATGAAATAAAAATGATGAAGTATAACCAATTTGCATGCAGGTCTCCAGGAGTAGATGGTATTTTGGTGGAAGTTTGGAAGCTAGGAGGGAAGAAAGTAATAAAGATCTGGAATGTTTTGTTTAATAGTATTTTAAAAGGAAGGGAAGCACCAACATCTTGGAAAAAGGGCTATAGTGGCTGTAATACCTAAAGATGGTAACAATCCATCAGATGTAGCTTCATATAGGCCCATTTTAATGTTAAACTATAATTATAAAATATTTATGTCTATAAAAAGAATGGCAAAGGTTTTGCCAAAATTGATAGGTAGATATCAATGTGGTTTTGTGGAGGGGAGGCAAGCATTTGACAATATTAATAGAATAACAATGATCCAGAAGGAAGCAGAATGTAAGAAAATACTGCTGTTGTCCGTGGGTCCTGATGCAGAGAGAGCATTTAAAAGAGTAAGGTGGGATTTTATGAGTAGGGCAATGGAAGACTTTGAATTTCCTGATAAATAACAATGTTAATTAGAAGGATATATGATGAAACAAAAGCAAAAAGCAAAGTGGGAGGGTTCCTCTCTGATATGTTGTGTGTCTGAATAGAGGAACCAGGTAGGGGTGTCCTCTTTCCCCTTTGCTGTTTATGTTACATTTAGAAACATTAGCAAAGAAAATAAGGGACTCAGAAAATAAGGATATAATTGGTTTGGTATTCAAAAAAAGTTGGCTTTATTTGCAGATGATGATATTTTTTACCTGATAAAACCAGAAAATGACATCTCAGTGTTGTGGGACATTATGAGACAGTTATGGTGTATTTCAGGACTGAATTATTTACTTTTCTGTGTCTGCATTTATACATTTGCTGACCTCTGGTTGAATTTTTGTTTTTCTTTCACCCAACCGCTGCTGTGTTCTTAAAGTTGGTGGCTTTTGCAGTTATCCGCCCCTACTGTAAATTTGATCTGGGATACTCCTCCCAGGCCCATCTCATTAGCTCATTCTACCTAATACAGAAATCATTTGGGAAGGCCAAACCCCTTCATTCCTTACCCTTGAATTATCTTTTGTTCCCCATCTCATCCTTTCCACTTTACTAACAAAATAAAAAAAAAGCACTTTATTCAGCTGCTTTTACTGTATTTGTGTTTCCACCTCCTATTTTATTTTTTCTGCTACTTGCTGCTGCCTGTTCTCCAAAGTGTTCAATTGCATTTTTTCTGTTGCATTTATTACTGCTTGTTAATAGCCTGTTTAAATTATAAGTGCTATTTTAAGCCTCTTAGTTTTGGTTAAAGCATTTGGCTTTAGGCCTGCCCCTTAGCCTTTCTCCTTCAGATTCTGACAAATATGGATGGACAATTTTCCACAGTTTCTCCTTCCATTCTGGTTGATATGGGTATTCTGAGACAGTGTAGCAACTGCCTCATGTACATGGGCAACCATCTACTACTACCACCTAGGAACACAATTTGGAAAAGATGCAATTACATTAGGAACCAAGAGTCTATGCTCTCTCCCTCACAAGCCAGTATGTCTGGCACTGAGAAGGCTGCCAACAAAATCACTACACCTCAAACACCACCCACACCTACACAACACACACCCGCATATGCAGATGTCCTCATCAAAAACATACCCAAACAAAGGAGGCCTCCAAGGCAAAAACACGTGATCTCCACAGCCCTCCACACCACATACCATGCATAGTTCACACACCTGTGTCTCACAGCCACTAAGGGTTACCATTAACCCATAAACCCATAAACTCCATTGTGAGACACACAAATGTGCCTCTCAGCAGGCTAAATAAGGAGAAAGTCATGTTAGTTGTCTGACAGGGGCCAGAATCAGCAGTATCACATATGCACTCAAGTCTCTCAACAACAGGTACTGTTATGACTTTGTCATATTCCATGTTGGTGTGAATGGCTTGAGATGCACCTCCCTAAACTATATGAAGAGAGACATGATTGAACTCACTGAATATGTGTCCCAGGTGGGTATGTCCCTAGCCTTAAGCAGCATTCTACCATCACCCAGAATGATGCCTCAATACAAACAGAAAATGATTGACTTTAACAATTGGCTTAGTTCCTGGCATCATTCCAGGGGGATCCAGTACTTGACAGCCTGGGAAGATATGATCGACAGACCATGATGCTTTGTCAGTGATGGCCTGGCTCTGTCTCACTTGGACTTCAGGCTTCTGGCAAAGGCTTTTGATTCTCCATAGTGCCTTTTTAGGAAAAGTGATGAGGTTAAAACTACCAACATAAAAATTTCAACAACATGCAAATTAAAAGTCATGCTGCTAAATGCTAGGAGTCTAAACATGACACTACACTCATTGCAAGCATTCTTAACCCTGGAAAATGCTAACATCTGCCCAGTCACAGAAATCTGGTTCAAAGCTGTGCATGAGCACCCCAACCTTACCTGGTTACTCATCCTATCATGCAATCAGACCAAACTGTGGGCAGTAAAGCCAGAAGAATTGGAGTTTTAATATATATTAAAGACATGCACACCTCCAGGCTGGTCAAACAGTATGATGCACAGGAGACACTCCAGGTGCATTTAACTATTGAAGAGACCCCTATACAAATCATAGCTATCTGCCGGCCCCCAAATCTGACTCATGATGCCCAATCCACTTATCTGGACCTCTTTGAATCTATCACGATTCAACCCTTTACTCTGATCTGATCCTGTTTGACTTTAACTACTCAAACATAAACTGGAAGAACTACTCATACCAGAACACAAATGGCCAGAGATTCCTCAATTTTTGTCAATGCAAATGCTTTGGAACAGCTAGTCAATACCCCCACAAGAGGTGATAATATCTTGGACTTGGTATTAACCAACATAAGTAATAACTGCAGCATCCCTGCAGTATCATTCTCCCTGGTAAAATCCAACTATAAAGCAGTCACTTTGGAAGTCACCATCTCCCCCGACCCTCCCCCCCATCTAGCTAGGGTCAAACAAAAAAACTTCTCCAAAGCTGATTACAGCCTTCTGAGGGATGGTATAAACAGCTTCACAGCTCCCTCCCCCTCTCTAGGAACTGGCACCAGTATCCAAAACTATAGCAAATCACTATACGAGCTTTTATATAGATGCATGGACTCAGGAATACCCGACAGGACTAAATCATCCTCCACAAGGAAGAGTAAACATGTCTGGTGGACATCTGCAATAAATAAACTCTATAACAAAAGGAAAAAGTTGCTGTCCAGGACCAAGAAGGAGCAAGTGACCTATTGGAAGCAATCTCTCCTTAGCCTGAGCAAGCAAATAAGAGGACTAGTGAAATCTTCCAAAGCAAACTTTGAGTCCAAATTGGCCACATCTACTAGAGACAATTATAAGGCCTTCTTCACATATGTCCGCAGTGTGAATGGAAGAACCCAGATTTGTTCAGAACTGGTGGTCAAGAATACCACTCATACAAATGGTGTAGATATAGGAAACTTGCTGCCTAACAGATTCAGTGAAAACTTCATCCCTCTGTCCCCCCATCAGTAAATCAGGACATTCCCAGTACCTGCCCCCTTCCCCTTATATCTAAGCAGCAGGTCATCACTGCCCTCTCAAAGACATAAAATACAGCCTCCATGGGACCTGATAACATCTCAGGCTGCATCATACATGAACTCAGGCAGGAACTTGCAGCACCATTAAGTGCCCTATTCAACCAAAGCCTGAGTACTGGCTTTGCCACAACTGAGTGGGGGACAGCCACTGTCATCCCTTTGAACAAAGGAGGAGCATTCACCAGTCCAGGAAAGTATAGACCCATCAGCTTAACTAACCTGATCTTCAATGCCATGGAACAAATTGTCATGGACCTCATTAACAAGGACATTGGCAACCTCCAAGCACTTGATCCCATACAGTTTGGCTTCGTCAAAGGGAGGTCATGTCTGTAAAATTTGGTCAACTTCTTTGAGACAGTCACCAAACTCATGGAAGAAGGGAAGATGGTGCACACCGTCTACCTTGACCTGGCCAAAGCTTTCAACACTATTCCCCACTCTAGCATAATGGATACGCTCTCTCAACTAGGCATCAATCCATATGTTAGCAGATGGGTAACTAACTGGCTCACTGATAGAACCCACCTAGGCAATATAAGGGAAGCCACTTCAAACAGTAGACCCATACCCCAAGGTTTGGTCTTGGGGCCTCTGCTATTTGGGATATACTTTTCTGAGGTACAGGTCAAAACCAGTGGGCTATGGATGACCAAGTTTGTAGATGACTGCAAGCTGGGTGGTGTCATGAATTCCCCTAGTGATGTGGACATTTTCCAAGAGAGTCTCATTCAAACAAATGACTGGTGCCAGAAACATGGCCTCAAGCTAAATACCAAAAAATGCATCATCATCCCCTTTGGGGAAAGTCACATCCTCACAAATTATCACATAAATAACAATGTCCTAACCACACAGTCAGTCGTGAGGGATTTGTCCACCCAGGTTGGTAGCAATCTAACTTTTGACCACCATGTTGCTTCTACTGTATAGAAGGCTTTCTAAATGGCCCACATCATAAGTAAGAGTATCTCATCC
The DNA here is from genome assembly GCF_019279795.1 of Protopterus annectens. Classification (NCBI taxonomy): domain Eukaryota; kingdom Metazoa; phylum Chordata; order Ceratodontiformes; family Protopteridae; genus Protopterus; species Protopterus annectens. The sequence goes on along the minus strand of NC_056739.1, from coordinate 953,502,100 downwards.
AGGGACAAGGAGGTCATAACATCCCTGTATTCTTCCCTTATAAGGCCCATTATTGAGTAAAATGCCCCATTCGGCATGTATCTTGCAAAGCACATGCAGCAGCTGGAGATACCCCAGAGGTTCCTCACCAGGAGAATCCAGGGCCTCAGAAATCTACCATACACATATAGGCTAGAAGCCCTATCTCTCTACTCAGTTTCATACAGACTCCTCAGAGGTGACTTCTGTCTACCATACAAGGTGATCTTGGACCCTGCCTTGATGGGACTGCTGCATATCTGCAGTTTCAAGCTCCACTCGAGTAACCTGCACATGCAGCCTCAACCTGGTATGTGACATCTATAGGACTTGTTGGCAGGACAGATTTGTGTCCCAGAGACTCCCCCATCTGTGGAATAGACTCGCTCTCCACATCAAGCAGAGTACCTCTTTACTCCGTTTTAAGCACAACCTGGACATCTGGATGGGAAACAGAAAATACATCCCTGGGATTCCACCCTTGTCCCTTCTGGGCAGGGGCATCATGTTCTGACTTGTCTAAATATGGGCTGAACTCTTGGCTAGATTTATAAGGGACTCAGGGCCATTAGACTAGTAACTTCTTAAGATCCTATGATCCTATAACAATAAAACAAAGGCTGTAACTGTAAAGTATGTATCCATGCAGGAACTGGTTCAGCAATGCCTATATTTATGGGGATGTCATAAAATGAAGTATTTGGGAGATGGGTTTAAAATGATTATGTTATGAGAACTAAGGGTTTGTAGGAAGAACCTAAACAAGAGATAATATAAAACTGAAAAACGGGAAGGTCTTGCCCATGGATACAGATAGCAAGATACATGCAGTAAAATGTTTTTTAGTCCCTTTAATTTTATACAAAGGTCACGCATGTTTTTATCAACCAGAAGAGAAGTTGTGGATAGTAATTAAAAAGATTTGAAGGATTTTACATTGAAGTCAAGTAGATCCTTCCAAAATAAAAAGGAAATTTAGGATTGCCTGATTTGAAAGGATATTTTAACGCTACACAGTTGAGGCTCTTATACATAACACAAGCAGATAGCTGGAGTTCACAGTGGGAAAGGCTGATGATGAAGTGGGGGAGGGCAATTTGGAAAAAGTAAGATTTGGGATGCAGGTTCTTGAGGAGAAGAACAGTCATACAGAATATTATATTCACAAAGTAGCAGAAAGTATACTAAGAACTAAGCCAACATGGGAATGGAGAAAGGAGATTCTGCTGATATGGCTGATTGCAATTAGGACCTACAGAGAATAGGCAATAGGGATTTGGAATTTACTGGATAAAGCTGGGAGCAAATCATTAGAGAGGGAAAGGTAAAAGAAAAAAATGGAAATTGTGGGAACAATACATGCAGAAAAATGTTTTTGAAGAGAAATGAGGTTTAAGAGAAGGCAGGTATTAAACAATTTATGAAATTGTGGTGTTAGATTAGTTTTCATTTAAAGGCCTAGAAATGCAGCCATATTAAAGCAGATATATATCTTCATTTTACATTTTCCAGGCAGATACAACAGAAAAGAATGTCTCAGTAACCTTTAGTCAAGAATACTGATAAGAATAAAATGTGCTAAAAGAATGTGCAGTACATTAAGTACAAACAGACTTCAGAACCAGGGTTAAAGAGGCGTGAATACATTTACAGGCTTTTTGTTTTATTAGCAGAGATACAGTAGACACAGATGTAAGTCATTGAGTTCATTCGAACTGATAAGCAGAAAGTCATTTCAGTGCAGACCACAGATGTTTGGCACAGACACTGGAGAGTGAGTACAGAAGTCAGGTCAAAATATCCAGCATTCCAGAATATTAATTATATTATTCAATTGAAAATAAATATTCTGAGTATAATGAGTCCAGAAGCTATGGACAGGGTTGGTGCTAGCATGTTTTGTGCCCCAGCAAGGTTCAAGTTGGGGGCCCTGCTCAGGAGAATATCAAGTGTGACCATATTGCTATCGCACCCCCTTCCCTGTCAAGCTCATCCAGCACCATTTAACCACTATAGTGTCACTGCATTTAGATCATTAAGAATTGATGTGCCAAGGTACACACTGGCATTTAGTACCAATGTTACATTATGACAAACCCCTGTACCACAGCAAGGTAGCCACTAGCAGGTGCACATACACACCGACTGGCATTCAGTACCAATGTTACATTATGACAAACCCATGTACCACAGCAAGGTTGCCACTCAGCTGCACACACACACACACACACACACACACACACACACACACACACACACACACACACACACACACACACACACACACACACACTGACTGGCATTTAGTACCAATGTTACATTATGACAAACCCCTGTACCACAGCAAGGTAGCCACTCACAGTTGCAGACACTGACTGCATGCTCATCAACTGCCTAGATTATCACAGAATGTCTAGATGTGACTCGTTCTTGATCTGTTCCCCAAAATTTGTAGTTTTCTGGATTTTTTGTGGCAAATCATTGATGACTGAATTCACTAAATGGCAGGCATTTCAGTTTAACTTCATATCCTACAGAACATGTATGGTAACAACTTTTATTCTAGCAACTGTTTCAGTTTATATGAACAATATTTAAAATTTGCCCAAATCTTTGGGACTGTAACCCCATTATCTGTGACTTTGTCCAGATTTTTTGTGCCATGAGAATGAGATCTGTGAATGGCATTTAGTAGCAATGTTATTACATTATGACAAGCCTCTGTACACCATCAAGGTAGCCAGTCCCACTGAGGTACAGAAAGACACCCACACTGACTGGCATTTAGTAGCAATGTTGTTACATTACGACAAGCCTCTGTACTGCATCAAAGTAGCCAGTCTCACAGAGGTACACAAAGACACCCACACTGACTTCCACAAACAGCACAGACAAGAGAAGGACAGCAATACAGCAAGGCTGAGCACAGACACCCACACAGACTCCCACACATAGCTCAGAAGCACACCAAGACAGACACTCTTGCACACAGGACAGACATCCACACATGATAAAGACAGCATTATAGCAAGACTGAACAGAGACAAGACAGACAGCTACACAGGCTCTTGAATACAGGACAGACACCCACACATGATAAAGACTGCACTACAGCAAGACTGAACATTAACACCCACACAGACACAGGACAGAGGCACCCACCCCCACAGTACAGAGACAAGACCAGGACAAATCTACTGCAAGACTGAACATAAACCCACACAACACTGTCAGCACTATGACAAAATAGAACTGAGACATCACTCCCAAACACAAGACAATGACAGCAATACAGCAAGACTGAAGCAAGCAGCATTAGATAGACTGACATCACTCAAGGCAATTACTGGCATGCAGAACAGTCACACTGCAGATGTACACAACACAACACAGCTATGGGACAGACAAAGAAAGGACTACAGACACACAAGACAATAAAGGTAAAGCCATGGGGATTACAGAGCCAGAGGCAGACTCAAACCCAAACAAACCCAAGAGAAACCCATGGGATTACTGAGACTGAGGCAGACAGACTCAAACCCAAAGAAACACACAAAAGAGCCATGGGGATTACTGAGCCTGAAGCAGACAGACTCAGACCCAAAGAAACACAAGAGAGCCATGGGGATTACTGAGCCTGAAGCAGACTCAAACCCTTGCACAAGAGAGCAATGGGGATTACTGAGTCTGATACAGACAGACTCAAACCTAGAGAGAAAAAGGTGAAGACCAGAGTGTAATTCATCTTCAATGTGCATTTACCTCTTCAGATTTTCTGTCTGGTGCTACTTGTGTGTTCTTCCTATGTTTCTGTCCTAGCCTCATGATGAGTCCTGCCAGTCCCAACTGTCCTAGCCTCATGACGGGTTCTGCTGCACCCAGCTGTCCTAGCCTCACGAGTCCTGCAGTTCCTGGCTGCTTTTGGCTAACATCACGCTAGTTTCATCCTCATTGTGCTACTTGGTCCTACATGTTGGAGTAAGCAAAAAAAAAATAAAAAATCAGTGAATATACAGCATACTATACAAGCCACACTAAGGTGCTACCTGAAATTTACTACCTTACAGCATTATAAAAGATTACTGGAAAGGAAATGAGCACATGCCTAGAATTTTACAAGGATCTTATGAATTTTTTTCTAGACAAAGTCTTCAAGTGAAGCTGCCATGTGATACACTTTGTCTCACTTCATGCTCAACTGAGAGCACAGCCAAGCCTGAAAGTCTCTCCTGACTCATTGATGAACGTAGGTATGTCTTTATGAGTTTCAATTTAGAAAAGCTATGTTCTGCAGTAGCCACTTTAACAGGTGAAGTCAAATAAATGCACAGTGAAACATAGCTATTTATATATGTCTTGCAAGTGGTTGCAAATGAGGAAATTTATCACATTCAGTGGTGATGATTCATTATCAATCATTCAGGAAAGGCTTTTCAGTTCACGTCCAAGGTCAGAGTCATCAATGTCACAGTGGCTACTTACCTCGTTAGTCCGTTCTTTCAGAGCCTTGCAATGTTGGAGCAATGTGTCTTCTGCAATGTTACTCAAGGCTTTAATGTTTGATAAAAATCCAAAGGCCTTATCAAACTCTGAAAGCTGCTCAAACCAGTCAGTAAATGATTGGACTGTTGTGTCCAGCAGCACATTGAAGAACTATACAAGTAGTTTTACCATTGGATCCTGTACAGTCTCATGTCCTCCTTCATAGTCAAAAGACCCAGTTTACTTTCCTCTGCCTCTTTCCTTGAAATGTTGTGCCAGCATCCAGTTCTTCCTCTATCTTGGAAGTTTCACCCATGGCATGTTGAAATCCTGTCTCTATGTAATTCTTCAGCAGGTCCACAATTGATTCCAGCACTTTGACACATGTTGAAATATCAACCGATGGGCTCTGCAGAACTTTGCTTGCATGATTTACCTCTGTCAGCACATCGTACCAAACCACTAAACATACAATGAACTGGTATGACATAAGTTCCAAACACAGTCCCCTTGCTTGTTGATATGTATGGCCTTACCTATTTCATGTAATGCTTCAATGACTCCCTTCAACTGAATCTTACTACCTTGACAGAATCTATACTGCATTCCCAGTGAGTCTCTGACAGTGGCTTTACAGTGACATTTATGTGCTGTTTCAAGATCTGCCATCGGCTCGTTGATGCTGAACAGAGTATGTAAATGTTCTGCAGACATCCAAAGAGTGACACTGCCTGTAGTGATGAATGTGCTCCATCACTAACTATAACATTTAAATTATGGCAGGCACATGGCACATAAAACCCCCTTGAATTCATCTGTTTTATCCGGGCCTGCACTCCAGCTTGTTTCCCCTTCATGTTGCTGCCATTGTCGTATCCTTGTCCTTGACAGTTGTTAATGTCCAGTTGATGATTTTTGTAGAGTCTGAAGAAGTGCTTCTGTAAGTTCTGCCCCAGTTGTATCATTCACAGGCACAACTCCCAGAAAGCATTTCTTAGCTGTGGCTGCAGTCCTTGAAATATCTACATACCTAACTACTACAGTCATTTGCTTTTGATTGCTGATGTCTGGCATGCAATCAGGAACCACGGAAAAGTACCTAGCGTCCTTCATCTTTCCTACAATGGTCCTTAAAATAGCATTTGCAATCAGCTGGATAATTTCATTGTGTGTGTCCTTCCCAAGATAGTGATCCATTACCTGTTTATTCCTAATACGATGCAAATGTTCAGACATGACATAATCAAACGGCAACAAAAAATGCACTTGGCCTAAGAAATTGCCATTGCCATAGGTGTACAGGGCATCACTCTTACCACAGAATGCCATGTTACATTCCACCAAGTATTGGAAAATAGCAATAATGTATTCTAACACACTATGCCAGAGAGTTATCACCTTTTCAATCACTGCTTGTCTCTTATCGTCCATTGTCTGCATACTCTTTACTCTATTATCCAGTTCCTTCCACTTCAGCATGCATGCCGTATTCTCTGGTGCTTGGTCATGGCTGTGTAAAGCTTTGGACATCTCTCTCCATGCTCTGTAACCACCTGACTAGAGAAGATGGTTAGACTATCCAAACAATGTGCATGCAAAGCAAAACAGTGCATCTTTTGAGACTAAATATGTCAGCCAAGTGTGTTTTGCTCTGTCTCCATTAGGCAGCACATGGAAATAGTTCTCCAATGTAAATCTTATTTCCTGTTCATTGACTGGGAACTGTGGCAACATCATTTGCACAGGTCCATGCTGAATGGCAGCTACCCTAAACTCATCCCTTATTAAGTCTGGCCAAGATCCTAGATCCTCAAAAGATATACCTGACACTCCCTGCAAGTCATAGGCCACATCTGTCACTACAGAAGTATGGGCTCCTTCTGTATCAAACTCTGGTGATCCAGGCAACATCTCTAAAGTTGAATCTGCATTTGCTGACATGCTTTTGCCTATGGTAATGGCTGTAGATTCACAGGAGGTAGCTTGCAGACTAGCTACAAGAGAATGGTCACATTCTGTTGGAAGGATGCTGGCCTCACAGTGGTCAAACTGTAATGCAGAACCATTGTGTTGTCCTGAAGGCAGACTTTTTCCGGAGTCTCCTCTCTCTGATGACCCACAGAAAAAATTCATAATGGAGCCCAGTCTCTTTACATCCTCATTCCTCTGCTGCTGAAGTTTTCCTTTTGCTACTTATGACAAATATGTACACTTCATCTCTAACTGGGAATGGAGGTAAAGCAGAATTGCTACACATGCAGACATTGGGTCATTTCGTCATACGGTTAGCAAAAAGCACCACACTTCAGGTACATGTTATGCAACTGTCTTGGACCTACCCAGACTGCATAATAACAAACGTTACCATTTCAAACACATTCTAAGGATGGTATTGCATTGTAGGCAGAACTGAAGAGAAACAAGGACCAGTAGGCAAAAAAACTTCAGTGCAGCCACATAAACCAGGAAAATGGATTAGGTGCCAAAGTCACGTTGGTATGACTGCAGGCACAAAAGACTGAGCAACCTAATACTGAACGCTGTTCATAAACAAGTTATACAGTACGTAGTATCATACCATAGGCTGAAGAACTGTTGAGTAACAGTAGTGAAAAACTAACGTAAGCTGAAGTGCATTACAAAATACACATTGCATAATGACTTGCATTGACATCAGTCACTACTGCACGCAGGCAGAAATACTGAAGAATGACTAACTCATAGGCAAAAAAATTAATGAGAAAGGCCCAAGTTACAGTTTTATGTTAAATACCTAACAGTGGAGGTGAACCTCAGCTTTTTCTATACAATTCTTCCCCTTTCATCCTCCCAAACATGCAAAGAGGCCCCAAACAATGTTAAATATTGATATTCAAATCAAATCAAATCAAAAGTAACTTTATTGTCATTCAACCATACACAATGCTAGCATACAGTTGAATGAAATTTCATTTCTCCAAAGCTCAACACAAAACATAACAGTTTAGCACAGACATGAAGCAACACAGAACACATAATACTGCAGTGAATAAGCCAACCAAAGGGACAAGAAGAAGACAACAAACACAATTTCAAGTACTGCAGGACTCAGTACTTCACACTGACATTCTCACTCCATCCAGCAAAATACAAGTCCCATTTATTTTCCTCTGCCTTCCATCCAACACCACAGACCTCAAAAAATGCCACTACCAACAGTCCCAAACAACCACACCATTCACCATCCAAGCCCAGTCCTTCCTTCTGACATTACCGATGTCCAATCGCTGTTGCCTGCAGGCCGAACTCCCATCGTCGTCACCCGTACCATTCTTTTACACCATCTCCACAACACCAATCCAGTCCTTCTACCAGTGACAACACTGATCCAGTCCAGTTACTAGCGACAACAGAACAGATCTGGTCCCTTAAAAGCACACGGCCTCCACATCCTGCACTCTGTATCCAGCTTGGCTTACCACTGCGGCCTAAACTTCTATACTCAGCATTCCAGTGGAAGAAGGGAAAAAACAAGCAAAAAAATCCAATGAGGACTCTACAAACAGCATCGCTGTAGACAGCCGCACACTTGAAAGACCGATGACCACCAGGTATGGAATCACAAAAAACTACACTTGCAAACATAAAAACACAAAAAAGTGCACATGAGAGCCGAAGAGGCTGCTGTCACACAGGGCAAATATTACACGCTCTCTGGAACAGACTAAAGTCTGAAAGAACAAATTACTAGGAGAGGCACAAGTTTGAAGGCGGACACACCAAATTATGAGGCAAAAGAAAGGTTATGGAGCAAAAAAAGACTACACCTTTCCACTAACTCTCAATCACTTGGCACACTTGAACAAACCAAAATCATTGGTTGAACAAAGGACTAAAATCATGGATTTGCTAGAAAACCTCATTTGTGAGTGATGTAGAAGTGCCACACATTGGGAGACATTCCTGCAACTCCCCCTTAGCACAGGACCTGTGGACAAAAGCATAAAGCCAGGGAATGCACCATGTATTACATAGAGGATATGAAACATGAAGTCCATTTTTGCTAGTAGCTTCAGCCCTTCACATTGTGCTATGCAATCATTTTGTGAGCAAGAACAGACCACAAACCAAAAACATCTGTACATTGAGCACATTCTCGCAGGCCCCATCAACTTCCTAACTTCTCAGTATAATTCAGACAGCCAGAAATAACTGCAAAACAAGGCGTAACATCAGGGATAGTCTAAAACATTACTCTAAACTTAGATACCAGAACAGTGTTTGCATTAGTATGCATTAAGATAGCAGTACATTCTGCAGAAATCTCACCCTCCAAAGTCTCGGCACAATAAACTAGATGAAGTGAAAACAAAAAACAAAGGCATAGTATAACAATGTGCTTATATAGTACATGACCTCACATTAAAATAATTCCAGACAAACATTTGAACACTGCAACATTCTCACAGGCCCTAACCACACTCCCAACCATTCAACACAATAACCACAGACAATGAAAAAAAGTAAAGTCATTGCATCATTCGAACATTGCTGGTATACACAATAGTAGCGTAACAGGGTTTGCATTAGTATACATCCAAACATCTACACCTTCTGCAACATTCTCACGGCTGCTAACCACCCTCCCAACATTAGGCATTTTAAACATTGTACTTATGAATTAAAAATGGTAGAACACTTTGCAGTAGCATGCATTGCGTCAACCCAGTTTTGATGAGGAACAGATGTAAAATACCAGGCAAACATATAATTGTGCATTAGCATGCATTACTACATCAGTACATTCTGTAGAATGTTCACATCTCATAACCCATAATGTCTCAGTACAAATCTGGATGAAGTGGTAAAAAAAAGACAAAAGTGTAACAGTAACATTACATGACTTGACTTTAACAAAAAAAACATGCGAGGCAAATGCTTGAGCACTGTGCAATAGTCTCACAGCCCCTAACCACACTGCCAACCTCTCAACACAACTAAGGACAAAGCAAAAAAATTGTCACAGACCAAAGTCATAGCATCAGGGATAGTTATAAACATCACTAGTACACACAATACTAGCATAACAGGGTTTGCACTAATGTACATGCAAACATCTACACATTCTGCCACATTCTCACAGCCAGAAAGCCACCCACTAACCTCTCAGCACAATTCTGGACAAAGAAAAAAGTCTCACAGCCCCTATCCCCCCCCCCCTACCAATTTTTCAGCACAATTAGACAAAACAAAGAAAAGTTAATGAAAAATTCTTGTGCACAACTGACTCCACCCCTCCAATCCACTCAGCACGAGAACTCTGTGCAAAAAAGTAATGCAATCATCTCCCTAGATTACACCCCAACCCCATGACTACATCTGGGCATTACAGACAAACTACTTTCTTAATTAGCAGAATAATTATGGACACATGTAAAAGAGTGGTACAACCACCCCCCCCCCCCCGCCTCAACCCTCTTAGCACAAGAATACTGGACAAAAGTAAAATAGCTTAACAAATTAGAAACAAAGTACCAAATAAACCAAGACAAATTTATTAAGCCAAGTTACAGTGGAAAACAAAAATCCACTAAACAAAAACAGCAAACCACCTAGCATCAATCAACATCTCACACAATAATAGCTTAACATTCACCTTCAAGCCCATCTCCAGAAAGACCATTGAAAAAACTTGTAAAAAAATCAAACCTACTGAAAATTGATAATCTACCAACAGAATTTCAAAAAATAGCAGCTGAAGCCAGTTCTTACCCTGAATACTTAATAGATCCATTACTGAGTAATATGTCTCAACCATCTGGAAAATATCACACATTATACCCATACACAAAGATGGAAACTTGACAGAACTTACAAATTATAGCAATTCTCTCCACACTATCTAAACTCCTAGAGGGATGCATTCATTCTCAACTTCTGCAGTATGTCACAACCAATAATTTACTTGCCAAATCCCAACACGGCTTCAGGACTCATGCTACAACTGTCCTCCTCTGTTGTACCAACACAATCAATTTAGAACACAATCAATTTAGAAATGAAGATAAAATAGGATCATCTCAGTTCACAAACACATACCAACACTTTAACCAGTTTTTCTTCTTTATTACGATCTGGTACCTCGGCCTTTCGCCTTCAAAGGATCCTTTGAAGGCGAAAGGCCGAGGTACCAGATCGTAATAAAGAAGAAAAACTGGTTAAAGTGTTGGTATGTGTTTGTGAACTGCTATTGCTTTCGTAAGTGTGTTTGGAAAATAGGATCATCTGTCTTTCTTGATTTGTGAAAGGCCTTTGACACAGTCTCTCCACAAATTACTAACTACTCTCACCAACCTCAATCTCATCCACCTAGCCCTGAACTGGCTCCAAAGCTACCTACAGTAACAGGTCATAAACAGCCAATAAAATGGCTCCAAGATCTACCTCCTCTACTCCCAGTCACATTACGAGTCTCACAAGGCTCCATCCTTAGTCTACTTCATTTTAATGGATTTATTAGCAGCCTCAATACCGCCACCTCCCTAGCATCCACAATGCCGCTACACTTATATGTCACATCTACCATGCAACTGGTCATGTCCTAATCCTGGCTGAAATAAGGTAATAAGTTCATAGGTTCATAGGTTCATACTAGGCTATCTGCCCGAGGGCATTTATAAGCCTAGCCCATAGTTTTATGGCTTAAGCCACCCCTTTTGTATGGGGAACTATACCCATTATTTTGCTGTGCCTCTGTCTAGCAGTGACACTGAGGTAATCCCTGGAGTATATCTGCGATCTCCCATCCATTGGTCAAGATTTCTCTTGAACAAGGCCAGCGAGGTGCTCTGCCTCACATATACCGGGATTTTGTTCCACAGCATAGGGAGTCTTTGGGTGATGAATCTATCCCTCCAGCACTTCCTATTTATAGCCGTGTCGAGGTTTAAGTCTCCCACCCTTGTGGCTCTGACGGATCTACATTTTTTGAGGTGAAGCATATTCATCAACTCTGGGTTTGACATGGCCTTGTATGTCAGGCAAAGGTCACCTCTGAGCAAGCGGTAAGCGACTGAATAGAGCTGGAGTTCTTTCAGTCGGGCAGCATAGGACAGATTTTTGAGACCCTTTATCCTTTTGGTGAGGAACTTTTGTGGCCTCTCCAGCTGCTGCAAGTGTCAGGTCAGGTACATTCCGAATGGGGCATTGTATTCAATCATTGGTCTGATGAGTGATGAGTATAGGGAGACTATGACCTCCCTTGATCTAGATGTGAATCCCTTCATGATGAGGTGGGCAATGTAGAAGGTTTTCCTAACTACTTTAGCTACATGGGTGTCGAATGACAGGCTACTGTCAACCTGGGTCCCCAGGTCCCTGATAACTTCTTCTGTGCTCAGAGGATTACCACCTATATGGTAGCTAGGGGTAACCTTGTTTTTCCCGAAGGGTATGACTATGCATTTTTTGGCATTTAACTTTAGGCCATGGCTCTGGCACCAGTCATCCGTTTCTGTGAGACCCTTCTGAAGGATATCTGTGTCAGATGTGTTTTCGACGGCGCCCAGTTTGCAGTCATCTGCAAACTTTGTCAGCCATAACCCTCCTGTGTTTGCTTGTACTTCAGAAAAGTAGATGCCAAACAAGAGTGGGCCCAGGACTGAGCCCTGTGGGACACCACTTGTGACAGGCTTTGAGTCTGACATGGCACCAGCAACTCTGACCCTGTGGGTTCTGTCACTCAGCCAGTTTGCAACCCATCTTGTGATGTATGGGTTAACATTTAAGCTGATGAGTTTTTCAATGATACCCAAGTGGGGTATTGTATCGAAGGCCTTCGCCAGATCGAGGTAGGCTGTATGGACTGCCTTTCCCTCATCAATGGCTTTGGTGACTGTTTCGAAAAAGTCAACCAAGTTTAAAAGGCATGATCTGCCTTTGACAATGCCAAACTGGGTTGGATCCAAAGTCTGCAAGTTCCCTATGTCTTTATTTATGAGATCCATTATGATCCTCTCCATAGCTTTGCAGATAAGGCTTGTCAAGCTAATGGGCCAGTAATTTCCAGGGTCTGTGGAGGCACCGCCTTTGTGAAGTGGGACCACAGTCGCAGTGCGCCACTCCCTGGGTACGTATCCAGAGGTGAGACTATGATTAAACAGCTGTCCTAGCTGTGGGTTTAATTCCTCGTTGAGTTCGTGGAGCACACAGCCTGGGACACCATCAGGTCCCATGGATGCTGTGTTTTTTGCTTTGGAGAGAGCAGTTCTCACTTGGGCGATTGAGATGTTTGGGGGGCTGCAACCATTTGGTATAGATATCTCTCCTTTTGGGGTGGAGGGGGGGGAGAAGTTTGCACTGAACCTGTCAGCCAGTATGTTGGCAATGTCTGTAGGATCAGTAATCTTCACATCATTTTGAACTAGTTCTGAGCATATCTGGGAGTTTCCTCCCAGGTTTCTAACATAGCTAAAGAAGGCCTTATGATTGTCCTTTGAGTCTTTAGCTATTTTTCTCTCAAAATTTGCTTTGGATGATTTTATGAGAGCTCTTAGTTTTTTACTTATAGTGATCAAGGGTGTCTTACCTTTTAAGGATTTTGCTCTATCTTGTAGTAGCTTCCTCCTTTTGTTGTAGAGTTTGTTTATGGCTGGGGTCCACCAGACTGGACGCTTGCCCTTGGTACAAAGAGTCTTTGTTTTGCTTGGGATTGCCTTATCCATGCAATGCTGCAGGTGCTGGTAGAAGGCATTTGTAAGTGATTCAGCGGCTTGAGTACTGTTATCCGCTGGCTCGGGGGCCTTAAAGGAGACCACACTAGTCTTTAGAAGTGTGAAGTCAGCTTTCGAGAAGTTTTTTACTGTGGTCTTTTTTATTTCAGGTGGGGGTGGGATGAGGACCTCCAGCAAGATTAGTTTGTGATCTGATCTCACCAGTGAGGGGTATACTTGCGGTGTTGAACATTGTGCTCCCATGTTCGTGATGATGAGATCAAGTATGTTTTCTCCTCTTGTGGGGATGGTGACTAGTTGTTCCATGGCATTTGAGTTTATGAATTCCAGGAACTTTTGGGCTAGGGTGTTTGGGCTTGAGTAGTGTTCCCAGTCTATATTAGGGTAATTGAAGTCACCTAGTATGATGGTGTTTGGAGATACATTTATCCCCTTCAGTGTTTTCAGGAAAGCCATGTGAGGTTCCTGAGTTTGTGAGGGTGGCCTGTAACATGCTACAATTTGTAGAGCAGTCTTGCCTATGGTTAATTGCACCTGGATGGTCTCCGATGCATCATGCGTTGCCACCAGTCTTGAGGTGTGGGTGTCTACTACTTACCTCATATGCCTAGAATTATTCACTTAGGCATCACCTCACAAGACTGCCCACCTATCTGTGGTCTAGCTAACTTCAATATTATTTTCTTCTCTCTGTCCCATTATTTATCCCCCCTCCTTTTCATCACCCCTATCCCATTCTCTCTACCTTTTACATTTACTGCATAGATACTACCTATAAAAATAATGAGCCGACTCTACCTCTTGCTGCCAGTAGCTAACTCACACACTCTCCTAACCAACTGGCAATCAAAATATGTATATTACAGCTCACATTCCCTTATATTGTCCCTCTTAAAAACAGATAAACCATGCTTATTTTACATATTTTTACCACTCCATTTGTGTACTATGATAAGCTTTTCACCCCTGGCCTCGACTGAAAATAGGTTCTATCCCAGTCAGACTATCCAGTAAACAAATGTAAAATAAATAAACTAAAGCTGGTACAACCACAGGCCCTCACCCTGAATTCCTCTTAGCACAACACATCGCTGTACAAAAGTAAAATAAAACTGGTACAACCACAGCCCCTCACCCCCAAATCCTCTTAGCATAACATTTCACTACACAAAAGTGAAATAAAACTGGTAAAACCACAGCTCCTTACCCATGACCATCCTCTTTCCACCAGAGCACTACACAAAAATAAAATAAAACTGGTACAACCACAACCCCTCCCTCCCATCCTCTTAATCCTCTTAGCACAAGAACTCTACACAACAGTAAAATAAAACTGGTATAACCACAGCCCTCACACCCCAAACCCCTCAGCACAAGAAATATACATAAAAAAGTAATGCAATTGCCCCCCCACGAAAAAATAAAGTTAAAACTAAACCCAAAAACTTACCTTTTATGCTTTTTACAGACGGCTGCTTCCAATCCTCTGTTCCCTCTTCACGACTGAAGACTTACCTGGCTTTAATTTTTTGGTAGTGGCAACATAGCATTTCTTGGGGTAACAGGGTAGATCACATATGTTGTAAGCTACAAAAGGTGTTATTAGCACTGCATTAGTTAAGGACAGGTATATAGTGTTATAGTCATAAATAAATAAGATTAAGAATTTACCTTGTATGCCTTCAGTCAGGAACAGCACTTCAGGATGTGCAAACAGAAATTTTATTCTTACAGTGCTGGGAGTCAGTCTTCATAGCCCTTGATGTAGCATTTCCACTTTACATAGACAAACTGTATTTTTATACATTTTCTTAGCTAACCTGGTCATGCAGCCTCATTATGTGACAGTTATTCTGACAAATGAAAAACTTTGAAAATGTCCTCACCCCTTGTACGTCACGTGAACACCTTTCTATACATGATCCACCTGCTTCCAAGGGGTTTTGTTTCTGACCTTGGATGTTTCAAACCTGCCCTAGCAATAGCGTACTCCTAGCTTGGAGGAGTCAGGCTAACAAATTCCTTTTGTAATAACTATATGCTTCGACTTCATGCAACACATACTATTCTCTCTTACTACATACTAAAAGAATGCAGTTTAAGAAACAGCAATACTGTAGCTTATGAAGCTGTGTTTTTCCCAGCCCTGCATACAAATTATATTTGCTTTTTAACAATCGCTGGTCTTGTCCCATAACAGTTTCCTCCCTCTGACACTATCAATGTCATACCATACATATAATTATATTTTCATTTTTCTTAACTTGATAAAATATGCCTCTGCATCATAATATTCATCATCAATTTCTTTCAAAATAGAACTGTCATTGATTTGTGCAGCTAGTAGCATTTCATGTGCAGGTGAGGTTAAACATCTTGTAATTGCAGCCTTTAGAATAGAAAATGCCAAAATGATTACAAATATAATAAAAAGTACAATGACAATACTCAGGATTATGCTAGTTTCCAGGTTACTGAAAATACTGCCTAACCATCCAAAAAGTGTCCATGTTTTGGATGTTCTGTCCAAATCTTTCTCCCTTTGTTCCATGAAATTTACCAGTTTTTCCTGTTCATCATGATAGTCACTAATATGGGGTCTATATTACCAGAGTGAAACTACTTTTGAGCGAATACCAAAACACCGGCACGAATTGCGTGAACCGCGAGAATACCGAATGCACTAAACTGTGAAATTTTAAATCTCGAACTGTTATAGTCGGCCAACCCCCCCACCCGCTACATACTACCTACCCAAACAAAATAATTAAACCACATACATACACTAACCAAACCCTACTTCTAATCCTAAAGTAAAGCACCAAAACCCTACTTCTAACCCTACACTAAACCCCACATACACAACTATCTATGCATTATCCTTAACCCCTCCCTAACCCTAAGGTCCGTAACTACTGCACACTTCCCCTACGAAAATATAAACAAACAAAACAAATAATCCACATACATACATTTACCAAAACCCTACTCCTAACCCTACACTAAATCTTACATACATTAACTATCTATGCACTTACCTTAACCCACACCCTAACCTTAAAGTCCGTAACTATCACACACTTACTGTATGGAGCTATACCACAGACGGACCAACCATGGTAATTCGACATTTCCAAATTCATGGTTTTGGACGTTCACTTTAATGCCAGTTTGCGCAATACGTGTCAACATTTACGGATTCGCTTAAATGGACTTTCGCTCTCATAATAGGGAACCACTAATATATGAACAGCAATGACTCCCTATGAGGGCACATGACCCCCCCTTTGGCAGTAAGCATTATATCAAGTGCCATTCGATTTTGCAACACCACAGTTCGCATTTCAGTCATTTATTGATTTACCTTCCTGATGTGATGTGAAGTTTCGTTGGCCACCTTCTATAGAATTTGAGCAAGCATGGTGATTTCAAGCATTGTCCTTTGCACTCCATACCCAGGATAAAAAAATGAAAATACTTGCTCTTCCCAGTGAATTGCTCGCTTATTTCTCAGTCTACCTGCTAGTTTTTGTTTGAAATGTTAAATAGCAGGAGTGATATAGCCTACAAAGCAATATCCAGACCAGTTTGTAGGCAACCAGGAGTAGGCAAGATCACCACAGATGTAGTAATGGCCACTTATCATGGCCATGCCATGCCCCCAGTCATAGCTTTTTAAGTACAAACAGTTTAAAACACTTTCATGCCTGGTGTCATTCCATTTGTTTTTTCCTACTGGTACAGTCCCATTTCTGGCATAACATGTGTGGTTGCAAGTTGAAGAGACACAACATTTGAAAAATCAGTTATATTACGAAAGGTTAAGCTGATATCATTAAGGTCCTTTTCAAATGACCCCTGTGATGCAGGGATGGGAATCATAGGAATCCCTGCCTTAGAATGATGAGGTATATGCAAACATATCCAGCAGTTTGTTTTGTTTAGATTTTTGGCATATTGCCGAAGGACCAGCAAGAAACTGTTTTCTCTCGACCGGTTTATAGAAGGGAACAGCAGCAGAAATAAAGCAAAAATATCTGTTATCACTGGATTCATCTTGGACTGCTACTGAAGTTGACCTTTTCACTGAGCAGATGATTTATCTGTCACACCTTGATCTCCCTCTGTTGACTGCGATGATTCATCTGGGGTCCCCGCACGACAGGTCTTCTTGCAATGAGATGAAGGGATTCACATAGGTAGTCCTGCACAGCTGAAAAGGCCCCTTCCACCTCGGGCTCAGGCAGTTTTTCCTCTGAAAAATTTTCACATACACCCAATCACTAAGCTATAGTTGATGACAGGGTTGGTCAGGAGGCTTTGGTAACGCTGCTCTTACTGTTCATTGATATTTCTGCACAATTCTGAGGAGTCTCCTACAATAAGAAATCATAGCATCATCTGACAAAGTTAAATCAGCATTTCCCACTGGAGGGGTAGCTGGAAGGGCCATAGGTCTCCCCATTAATATCTCATATGGACCCAATTTCCTGACGCCATTCAGTGAGGGCCTCATACTCATTAATGCTAAGGGAAGGGCTTTGAGCCACTTTAAGTGGGTTTCAGCACAAATCTTTGAAAATTTATTTTTAAGGATCCTGTTTACCCTTTCCTCTAATCCAGATGACTGGGGATGGTTGGGACAGTGATGACTCAACTTAGTATTAAAAGCTTTACATAACTCTTTAAACAGATTATTATTAAAATGAGTTCCCTGGTCACTGTTAACAATGCTGGGTATACTGAATCTCAGTATATAATCAGATAATTTTTTAATAACTGTGACTGCATCAGCTTTGCGACATGGATAAGCTTCCACCCATGCTGAGAACTTACACACTACCACCAAAATAAATTCTAAATTATTAGTCTTAGGCATCTGGATGAAATCCAGCTGTATATTAGCAAAAGGTCCCCAGGGTGGAGGTAAACATGCAGATTTGCTGTTGGCATATTTGCTAATGTTATATTCAATTTTGTACACACTGAAGTATCAAAGAGGATACATGAGGGGCATACCAACTTCAGGTAATTTGATTAAATAAAGCTGTTGTACCTGTATGGGCCAGTAGATGATATGCGCTTACTAGGTAAGGTAGAAAAGAGGCAGGTGCCACCAATCGGCCATCTAGATGTCACCATATGCCATCAGAGGATTTTCTACATGCATCCTTGAGCCACCTCAGAATTTCTCCCTGTGATGCTTCAGCTTGAAAGGCTGACAACTGCAAAATCAAACACATCATTATTGTTGTAGTTTGTTATTGTTAACATACACAGATTTTTTCAACAATTTACTACTGCTTATTTAGCAGCTTGGTCTGCCAAATTATTACCTTTGGTAATAATATTCTGTCCCTTTTGATGTGCACAACATTTGATAACAGACAGCTTTTTAGGTAACAGAAGTGCATGATTTTTTGTACCCTGAATTTTTAATTTGATTTCCTGAAGAGGTTAAAAACCATCTCTCTCTCCAAAGTTGCCCAAAATCATGTACCACCCTGAAAGCATAACAATAGTCTGTAAAAATATTGGCCACTAGCTCAGCTATTTGAGCAGAGTGAGCACCCTCTAATGCTTGTTGCAACAATATTGTTTCTTTGGTGCAGACTGCTATTCCGGAGATCAACTTTTCTGTTTGATCTCTTCCACAGGAGCCATCCACAAACAGATGAATGTCAGCAATGGGTACAGGAGTGTCCTTTAAGTCCTCCCTAGGAGAAAGCAAATAGTTAGTTGCACACACACAATCATGCCTTTCACCATCCGCAGTAGGCAACAGAGATGCAGGATTTATAACAGGACAGCAGATCAGAGAAATAGATGGATCAGAAAGTGTAAGTTCATATCTTGTTAGAAGTGCAGTCGAGAGTGGTTGAGTTTTCATTTTAAACAAAAGAGATGATACAGAATGAGGCACAGCTACTGTGAGATCATGCCCAAGCACCAATGATTGTGCCACATTAGCTAGAATGGCAGCAGCTGCAACTGCCCTTAAACAAGGTGGAAAATCTTTTGCAAAAAATCAAGTGCTGTGCTGTAATAAGCTAATGGACGATAGCTGTCCCCATGTTTTTGTGCAAGTACTCCTTGAGCAAATCCATTTTTTTCATGACAAAATAAAAGGTTTATAATCCGGTAACCCCAAAGCTGGGGCAGTAGCTAAAGCTTGCTTCAAGTTCTGAAATTAATTTTCCTCTTCACTGTTCCAAAGGAGAGGCTCTGGTGTATCCTGCTTTAAAAGATTTGTCAAAGGTTTGGCAATTTCTGCATAGTTATGGATCCACTGTCTGCAATATCCTGTCATACCTAGGAAAGACCTAAGCTGTCTCTGAGTAGTCAGATGTGGGGCCTTAGATATTGCATCAGTACAAGATGGTAACACTTGCCTGCTCCCCTGGGATATTAAATGACCAAGATAATGTACCTGAGATGATCACAGTTGTAGTTTTTCTCTAGACACTTTGTGTCCCTTTTCTGCAAGGATAGTCAGAAGATTCAAAGTATCCTGCTGACATTGCTGAAAGGAGTCTGATGCTATTAGTAAATCATCTACATATTGTAGTAACACAGACCCAACTAGAAATGTCACATTCTCCAAATCCTTTTTTTAGAATTTGAGAAAATAATGAAGGAGATTCAATATATCCTTGTGGCAACCATGTCCAGGTATATTGTTGTCCCTAATAAGTAAAAGCAAACAGAAACTGACTGTAAGGGTGAATAGGTATAGAAAAGAATGCTGAACATAAATCTATCACAGAAAAGTAACTACCTGTAGCTGGTATGCAACTCAGTATTGTTGCTGGATTTGGAACAATAGGAAAAGTAGGTAGTACTGCATTATTTACAACCCTTAAGTCTTGTACAAATCTATAAATATCATTTCCTGGCTTTTTCACTGAAAAAATATGAGTATTACAAGGGCCTTTAGCTGGTATTATTATTCCTTGCTGTATTAAATGCTGGATTACAGGTTTGATTCCCTGCTCTGCTTCTGGCTTTACTGGATATTGTGGAATTCTAGGGAGAGGTATTGATGGATTTAATTTTATTTTTACTGGTTCTGCTGATTTCAGTATACCTACTTCATTTGCATGCTTAGCCCACAAGTTGGCAGGTACCTGCTGTTGTAACTCTCCATATGCCTGTAGGCTTTTAACAGGCTATTCCTCAGCTTCCGCTAAAACGGCCAATACTTCCCCTCTGATTCTGTTGGAACATTTAGATACACCCCTTCTGGGGTACAGTAAATAGTACAACCCAGCTTTCATAACAAATCTCTTCCTAGTAGGTTTACTGGTGCAGTAGTACTTAAAAGAAAAGAATGCTTTTCTTCAATTGGGCCTAAAGAAATGGGGATGGGTTTTGAAACAGGATACGTAACCAAAGTATTTGTTACTTCAACTGCCTTTACTTTATGCCCTGATACTGATATTTAACTATCTGAAGTAATTTTTAACATTGACCTAGTGGCTCCAGTGTCCACCAGAAATTGGGTTTTCTTTAAATTTATTTTCATCTTAACGTAGAGCCCATTTTGATCTATTGGCACTAGAGAATTAAGAGTCACTTCTATATTATTTTCTTGACCTAGTTGGTATGGTGCTTCCTGACTCCTTCCTATCTGAGTAGGTGGTGCAGGAAAAACTACATTATTATAATTTGGTTGCCACTCAGTCCAAGTGTCTTGGTCTCTTTGCATTTGCCTGTGTGGGCACTCTCTTCTCAAAATGTCCTGCTTCTCCACAAATAGAGCAAGATATGTTGGATGAAGCTGGAGGGGCACTGCCAGCTCGTTGTTGCCAACCAGCTGCACCTTGTTCCCATCGACCAGCACTTTTGCTAAATCCTATAGCAATTCCTCTCCCCCTTCCCCTGCTTCCACCTCGGCCCCTTGGGTTTTCCAGGTGCCTAATTTGTAAAGTTAACAGCTTATCCTCAGTATTCTTCTTTCATTTTTCATGATACTCTGTGCAGTGATTTGCAGCACTTAATAAAGACACTGAGTCCTTTTCTTGCCAGCCTATGAGCACTTGGTTTATTTAATTTTATATGGGGGTTTGCAGACCCTGCACAAAGGCTGCTGCAATAGATGGCTTAGCTTGCTCTTCTGGGTCTGGTATTCCTGAATGTCTAGCAAATACTGTTTTAAGGCAACTCAAATAGTCTGCAGGGGCTTCCCCTTTATTTTGTTTACATGCCTGTATTTTATTCCAGTCAGTCCTAACTTAACACACATCCGTAATCTTTTTAACAATGCTGTTTGTTTATCTGTTAATGCATTCCCTATGAGAGTGACATCTGTTATTTCAGCCTTTTCCAGTAGCTGCTTTCTTATTTCATCTGAAGTAACTATCCTCAGCAACTGATTTAAATCTGTCAAAGTAGGATTGTAACATTATATTACAGTTTTTAATTCTTCCTTGAATTTTAATGGATCTTCTCTAATATTTGAAAAAAATTTAGACATAGCATGCAAATCAGCAGGGGTCCAAGGATGATGAACAAGTTCTCTATTGTTAACCCCAAAATTTCCCTGAGAGGTGCCAATAGATCCCCTCCAGAGGTTGTAATCTCCTGTTATACCCTGTCATGTGAGCATGTATGGTGAGATACAGGAGTGTCAAATACTAATGCTCCTGTTGGGGAAGTAGGAGGTATCTGAAAAGGATAGGAAGAAGAACCCCCCTCGACTGCAGATGCCTGTTCAGGAGATGAAGATTGAACAGGGGAACTAGTCTGAGATGTACCAGTATCATGGGAACTGAGTGTCCAATGGACAGTAGACCAAAAGGTAGGGGTCTGAGAAACTACAGAGTCTTGTACAAGAGGTACCTGTACTGGTGCATAACGGGGGTGGGGGTGAAGTAGCTACTGGAGGATTATCTTCCTCTTCAGAAGTTTCTGCTTTTTGGCTATCCTCAGTTTGTTCCAAACCTGCTAAGACAGAATAAAGGGATCCCTTTTTACTGGTCTGTACTGCCTTTTAACCTCTTTTACTTGTTGCAACAATTTCTTATTAACATCCTGCAACCCTCTTAATGCTGACTCCTTTTCCCTTTTAAGTGCTTCACCGTACCAAGAATAAAATGCTGTCATTTGTTCCCCACTTACTTTGCTTTTCATTTCTTCCAAAAATACCTTTCAATGTCAGCAATTTGGTCTTATCATAAGTTCCATTTAATGGAAATACCCCACCAGCACAATTATTAGTAAGTTGAAACCAGTCATGCAAATATTTACAACTTTCCTTCCACAGTTAAAATACATAAAATATGCAGGTGTTCCCTTTCCAGGGATTTGATCTTGCTTTCTTATCTTTGCTCTCATTTTCATATTTTATAAATCAGTAATAATAAAAAGGTTAGGCTTACCTTACAACTCCTAGATTCTGGCAGTTCCAAAGACAGAAAATAACTGTAGTAATCCACATACCATACAGGGTGGGAAAGGTAAGAAGTCTGTTGGTGTGCAGCAACAGAGGAGAGGTTTCGATCAGCTTTTTTCCACAACACCCCCTTGCTTTCATCCCTGCATGAGCTCAAAAGTTACAGCTCCAGCATTGCAGTCTGGATAACAGGACGGATAGGTAATGTGTCCAGAACTGACCACTCTTTTGGACCTTCTGAGGGTACTTCACACAATCACATTGTTAAGTCCCAGCATGCTTTGGGCTCATGAATTTATTTTAACAACACATACCTCTACTTCCTATCATGTGGTAGGCTCATGAATTTGTTTTAACAGTATATAGTCTATGTCCCAATCATGCTATGGGCTCATGAACCTGTTGTATAATCTACGTCCCAATCATGTGGTGGACTGAGGAACTTGTTTTAACTTTACAGTCTACGTCCCAATCATGCGATGGGCTCATTAACTTGTTTTAACTTTACAGTCTATGTCCCAGTCATGCAGTGGGCTCATGAAATTGTTTTAACTTTACAGTCTACGTAGCAATCATGCAGTGAGCTCATGAACTTGTTTTAACTTTACAGTCTACGTAGCAATCATGCAGTGAGCTCATGAACTTGTTTTAACTTTACAGTCTACGTAGCAATCATGCAGTGAGCTCATGAACTTGTTTTAACTTTACAGTCTACGTAGCAATCATGCAGTGAGCTCATGAACTTGTTTTAACTTTACAGTCTACGTAGTAATCATGCAGTGGGCTCATGAAATTGTTTTAACTTTACAGTCTACGTAGCAATCATGCAGTGAGCTCATGAACTTGTTTTAACTTTATTTTTAACTTTTAACTGTTTCTTTTCTTTCTCTCATACATTCATACACTGACTGAATAAAAACATCTCTCATACTTCTTACCTTTCAATCCTGAGGGCACTGCCCTCAACACAAGTCTCCTCCTTGTATTAATTTGTCCATTACTGTATGTGCACATACATTTATTATACTCATTTACTGTGGGGTCCTCCCACTATTACTTGTATATCTTACAACCACCCAGTCAAACAAAAACATAGTCATGCACTTATACAACAGTCATGCACTTACATTTTGCTAAAATTGTCTAAAAAAGAAAGAAGAAAAAAACACAAACCAACCCATTTCACAGCTGCTCATCTGAGTCTCTGACTATTCCATACAAAGCAGTGTGGAATTCACAGAAAACCTGTGATGGGCCCTATTCCAGACCTGCCCTGAAGCAATACCAAAGTTCAGATCCAGAAAATGGCACCAAACTGTTATATTCATAAATAAATAACATTAAGAATTTACCTTGTATGCCTTCAGTCAGGAACACTTCAGGATGTGCAAACAGAAATTTTATACTTACAGCACTGGGAGTCAGTCTTCATAGCCCTTGATGAAGCATTCTCACTTTACATAGAAAAACTGTATTTCTATACATTTTCTTATCTAACCTGGTCATGCAGCCCCATTATGTTACACTTATTCTGACAAATGAAAAACTTTGCAAATGTCCTCATCCCTCGTGATTTTTGCCTCGGACTTCACGTGACCACCTTTCTATACATGACCCACCTGCTTTCAAGGGGTCTTGTTTCAAACCTGCCCTAGCAACAACACACTCCTAGCCTGGAGGAGTCAGGCTAAAAATTCCTTTTGTAATAACTACATGCCTCGACGTCATGCAACACATACTATTCTCTCTTATTACATACTAAAAGAATGCAGTTTAAGAAACAGCAATACTGTAGTTTATGAAGCTGTATTTTCCTAGCTCTGCATGCAAATTATATTTGCTTTTAAACAATCATATTATAGCATCATTAATAAACTGAAATTAATATACATTTTAATAAGCTGGTCTTGTCCCATAACAATGGGAAGCCATAGAACTGGAAGTTTCTGGCTTTGATCAACCAGATGCACTTCACTGGTTGGTGTGCACCTACACAATCAGTCTGTGAATATGCCCATGTTATGTTGAAAATTGCCATGTGCATCCAGGTGTTCTTCTCTATTGAGAAGAAAAACTGAGTTATCTAGGGTCAAGGCAGAAGTAAAGACAGTAGCTGTCAGTAAGATTATAGCAGTTCTCGAACATATCTTGCTGTGGAAGTGTAGAAAAGACTGTATGAGAGCTCTGTGTGGAAAACTTTAGATTATAGCAAATTACAAGCCTCAGACAGAGAGGTATGAAATACTCTCTCTCTCTCTCTCTCTATATATATATATATATATATATATATATAAACGCAGAAAGGAAATCCGGCTATAAATTAAATACTAAGGAACCTTACTTGATTATGTTTGAAAAGGAAACAGTTTAATAAAAGACAGATATCATATCATAGCTAAATACGTTGAGAAGAAGACACACGATTTCACAAAAGCTGAACCAAGCACAGAGATACCTTACTAAAAGCATACAAATTCTAAACAACATGTCTTACATGGACTGACTCAAAGTTCTGTCACTACATTTAGTATCCTACAGCCTGCTAAGAAGTGATCTTTGTCTGGTATACAAGGCATCCTCCAATACAATACTGATAGATTTACCAACAAGTCAAATAGAATAATAAATAATTAAGGGCTATAAACCCCTTCTGCAACAATAACAGAATGGTTTGGAGGGACCGGTATATCTCACAGAAGATACAGCTGCTCTGGAACAGACTCCCCGTCTACATAAAATAAAGTTCATCCTTGTCCATATTCAAGCATGACTTGGATCTCTTGATGAGAAACAGAAGATTTACCCTAGGACTGCCCCCTGTACTACTAATGGACAAAGGCAGCTTCTAAATGCCTTATCTCATTCATGTGTCCCCTCAAATTATCTACGGTATGATCCCAGTTATTCTCAGTACAGTTAATATATAGGTATTAACCATAGGATGCATAAGGCCATTCTCTAACCAAATGGGATAGATTAATTTGAACCAAAAAGGGAAATTGGCTAAGCTTAAAATGACCCTCAAGGGTTGCTAGTCTAGTACTTCCTTATGAACTTTTGGAGTACGTTTGCAAAAGGTCTCTATATTGACTCATCAGGTTGAATAACAAACACATGGTACATATAAATGACATGTCTAATGTATCCAAATGTGTAGAAGCTTACCTGGATGTAGTGGGAATTGTGTCTCACATACCCCCTACCTTATACAGTCATCTTCCAAGATGCACAACGTTATTGAAACAAGAAAATTCGGGCACATCACGGTAATGAGTTATGTCTTTGATAACTTTGCAGGTCATTACTCAGAATCTTTACAAAAGCTGTAGCAGACACAGCAACGTGTTTATAAAAGGAAGATTTATGGTTGTTGTGGAACAAACGTGGAATGAAAGTAAAGAACACACTAAACAGACAGATCTATCACTAAGGATGGGCTGTGATTAAGGAAGGATTGTGTACTCGATTAAGTAGAGAAAATGGACTGACTAGCCAGTAAAAGGCTATTGGTATGTGCTGTCAGATTTTGTTTCTGCTGTACAGCTTAAAGTGCACCAGTACAGAATGCATTGCAACTTTATTATCATATAATTAAAAGAAATTGAACATCAATGTTATGTATTATGATGTATTTCATTTAATGCACCTTATTGCATTCCATTACAGCAGGCTCTGCTGAAAACCAAGATCTGAGAGAGAAAAAATAAATGTTTTTCACTGGGGACTAGGGCAAGGTTAAAGCCTGTCAGAAGATTGTCAAACAATTTCAATAAGGGACATCTCCATGACAATGCACTTGTTCTTTAGTGTCAGTTAAAGAAACAACAGGGCATTCTGAGAATGTAAAACTGTGAGGTGATGAATAAATAAATCAATGACAACAACAATAAAAGATCTTAGGCTATTATTCTGTTGGTATCCTTTCATTTACAGTATTGCTTTGTTACTCAATTTCCTTTGATTTTACTTCCTGCCATATTCACGCCTAGCCCTTGTGTATTTTATTTTATATTATAGCATTTCATTTGCAGTATTGGTTTGGTACTCAGTTTGCCCTGATTTTACTGCTTATGTATTAATGCCTAACTGTTGTATATCTGCCTAGTATGCATATTATCAGTTTCAGGAAGCCCAGAAAAAGCCCTTATATACAAAACTTAAAATGGAGTTACTGAATACTGCAATTTGATATCTCATGTTGGTCAGACATATTTATGACAGGAAAAATAAACATTGCACAGAAGTTGCATTGCATCAGTGTTTTTTTTTTATTTATTTATAAAAGTAGGAAAATAAGCAAGGCAAGTTGAAAGCATTCATGTTGCAATTCATTTTGCAAAAAGGTGACACAATGTTGAATACATTTAAAAAGAATTTGAAGATGGATTTAAATGCATGAATATTTAAGTGGCAAAAACAAGCACTTCAGTGCCTGTCAGTTGTATGAATAATGGTGGAATAACTAACTAAAAGAATTTGTTTTTTAATGTGATATGCTTGTCAAGAACAGATAACAAGGGATGGAGTCTTGATGCTTTATTGTAACAGAAAGAGAAGTAGCTCTGATGCATTTAGCTATGGAAAGAAAAAGATTGCATAGCACTGGAATTCCTACAAAGTATATTACAGAAATCTTTTTAAACATAGAGCAGTTTGCGAAATATGTCATAAATTAGCACCAGGCTTTGAATTGATTCTTTAGCGATCAACACTAATTTGTAGTTACTAATGTGTAGTTATGGAGTTTTGCTTTTAAAGGCCAAGGTTGCAGTACCCCATTAATTTCTCCTTTCCCTGCTGTACAGTGATCTCAATGTTAGTATATATAAGCAGCAGAGATCTGGGGGTGGAGGAGAGTTTAGTCCCCCCCCCTAAATTATGTAAAATATTTTTCCTTTTCTGTTATTTTGCTGTTTTGTGATTACAATTATAAGTGGCAGTCACACAGGAATCACCCTTTAGTCATGGGCCGGGAGTCCTAGAGGTGCACAGTATACTGGATCAATACTAAAGCCACTGGGGCTCAGTGTGTGAAGCATCTGGAAATTCTTGTAACAGGCAAAGGTTAGTGTCCATATACTGAGTGGAAAGCTGTATGATAAAGCACATGAGCAGAGTTAACAGGTAGTTTAGCATTATGGCAGGATACAAAAGGAGCAGCAGTGAAAACATAGCTGTCATTGGTATCATACATAACAACATAATGAAACTGCCACTCTGGTGTAAGCAGTAAGTTTGTTAGCGTGCAGTGTCATGATTGCCAGCACCAGAGCAATTGCATAGAGTAATTGGTAGGGAACCACAACGTACTACAGTAAAGATACAGCAATGTGGATGTGCATACAATGTAATCACCATGATCAACTTAATCTTCATATACATGGGAAAGAAAAGGGTTGGATAGGAAAGTGGAAAAGGGATATACAGCAAACAGCAGGAAAAACACAAGGAAGACAATAAGGAGCAGTGGATGAAGGGAGGCGAAATGTCTTTTTATGGAATAGGTCCCATTTTCATAATTAAAAATGCAGGGCAAAAGAAAGGTAATGAAAAGCAGCCATAGTTGGAATAGGAGATAGGCAGATGCAGGGCTTTCCACAAACATAGAATGCAGACACAGGCAGATGGTATAGTAAACATACAAAAGGTGATGTGGATACTGCATGGGCACAGAGAGACAGCTGTAAAGTGTTGATGGGGAGTGCTAGACAGTTACAAAGACATGCATCTGGAGCCTTTCTCCCTGTGCCTCCACTGAAAATTGGCTTTGTTCCAAGTCGGACTTTCATGGTTAACAAATGTGAAATAAATAAATAAATAAATAAAACAAGGCACAGGCAATGGTACAGTAGTGAAGGATAAAACCATGATGGAGATAGTGTGAGTTTTTGGAATGGTTAGCTGCCAGATTTTCTCACTGGATAACAGCACATGGTATCACACATCTGACTGGCCAATGTCATGGGGGGTTGCTTATCTGGTAAGCTGGTGGTCTGGGCTCATTTACTGAGTAACTCATTTACTTACTTAAGAATGCTCTCCATTTTGTTGTGGTAGGTATCCAGGTGACAGCACACCTCAACAGCCACAAGCATCCATGCTTGTTGCTGTATCACCAGAGGTGACACCTACTGTGTAATTTCAGAAGAGGAGTTGTTACCCCCCTCCTCTCACCTTTGGACCCAAACCATAAGACAACACTGAACCCTCCTATATCTCCTCCAGGAAAGGAACTTTCAAACACTGAAGGCATTTATGACCCAGCAGCAGCTACTGCAACTGGCAGAGAATGAGGTGAACTTAGCCATGTCCTATATTCTGCCTAAGCTAAACCTGCATGTGGGAGACACAGTAAGAAGAATATGATAAGGGACACAAACAGTGATTATTACTGTAGCTGTACACAGGAAGGTTATACAACATATGCACTCTACTCCCTCGAGAGGGGCTCCTGCCTTCGGCTGCAGCTACTCATATTTAAACAATGCTCTTCATCAGCTGTAAAATCATGGACACACATTTAAGCATATAGCACAGTGAGAAAGAATAGCCTTCATCTTTTAAACCTCTTCCTCCCACTGGCAAAGCAGATCAAGAGGATGCTGCCTCAAGTCATTATAGCCTGCATTCTTTAACTGCATGGGTGATGCCCATGTCATCAGACAACACCTGTCTCAAGCTGAACCAAGCATAAGCATTCTTAAGTGATCATCAGACTTTTTATCCTCCTTGTGCAGGAAGAACATGAAAATCCTGCTCTCCCTAGTATATTATGTGTCATGAAATGTAGTTGTGTGCATTCCTGGCATGGGGAGTGCACATATATGTGTTACATGACCCATACCACACTGTACATGCACACCTCACACCACAAGGTTCAGATGCTGCAGTGCCCAGAGTAAGTGATTTACACACATTGGCACTGTCTGGCCTCATTAGCATTTTACCAAACTAATGCCCTGTGTTAATGCAATATAAAATCCCATCAGCATCTTAAGACCTGTTCATGGAAATATACCTTATTGGAATAACTCTAATATTGCTGTGTATTTTGAGCAACATGGAGAGAAGGAAGGAAAATTGGATTAGTTATGTAGTAGTTGCACCCCATCAATGCCTGTGGTGCATGTCAAGGGGATGGAGGGATAGTATGTAATTTGTATAACTAACAGACATACAAGTGTGGACCACATGCACATGTTTTCACCTCTCCAATCATGTGAAACTGTGTAGGTACACAGGTACCCATATGTATACATGTGTTGCATGCAGGGTACCACACAGTATCATGACACTGCTGTATATGTCTCTGTGAGGCTGTTTGTTTATTTATTGATTAATTGATTGATTGAAGTTTGATTACCAGGGTAGTACACTGATCATAATAGAACATTTGAAGTGAGGGTGAAGACATTTGCAATAAATAAATATGTAAATAAATAAAAAGGAGCTGATTCATAAATCTGGAGTAATCACAGAAGGTGCAAGTTCCAGAAGGCAATTTAAACAATGAAGTAAAGTGGTATATATAAACAGTGTCAGTTGTGCAACAGGTAGCACACTTGACTTTGGTGCAGAAGGCAGTGGGTTCTTTTCCCACACCAGGCAGATTGATTACTGACACTCTAGAGTAGCATAAGGGTGGTGCTGCAGTCCTGAGTGTGTCATCCTTTGGATGAGATGTTAAACTGAGGCCACATCTGTTTGAGTAGGTGGTAGCTCAGGTGGCTGCGAAAGATTCCATGGCACATATTGAAAAGAGTGATGGTTCTTTATATAAAAAAAAATTATGTACAATACTATTTACACATTTGCATATTTCAAATTTATACAGTGTAAAAAATTTCCATTTCTTTTTGTTATTGTAATGTCATCTTATATATCCTACTTTTTATGCTAAACCATCATTATCTTATTTGAACCTCACTCCTTCTTCCACAACTACCGTCTAGTTTTTCTTAAAAAGTACTGCTAGCCTCCATTTACATTAAACAGTAATTAATTTAGCTTTTCATTCCAAATAGTCCACACAACATAAAATAATGTTTTATCTATTTTACTAATGCATTCCTTATTTTTATGTCTATAATAACCATACATAATCATATCCACATTTATTTAATTTGCTACTTTTATCTTATCAAAGAAATTTTCTTTACACAATTTTTTCCCATAATTTTGTGACTCTTATACAATGTAAGAAAACATGCTCAGTAGTTTCTTCTTATTTTTAAAAGTGTCTCTATTTATGTCACATTGTATGTTCTTGTCACTGTTTTTATTAGATGGAATATTTATCTGTTTAAGGAGTTTTATAGCTCAAATGGAAATCAATTAATGTGTCACATGACATTTTTTCATTATTTAAACAGTCAATCCATTTAATTTAATCATTCTGATGAAGTTTCAACTGTTGCTGGGACGAAAGCACTTAACATATTGTCTGATATTGTTTTGAAAGATATGAATTAAACTTTTTCTGTAGCATTCTACGAATGCATGGCCATCTCTGTTATTATTAAAAAGTGAAGGCACCAGTACTGAGTCTAGGATGAATATTATGTGAGCCTATTTTAGTTTTTTCTTTACCAAAATTTATACAAACTCCTTCACTGATTTTTTTTATATGGCATATTTCCCTCTACTGGTAATTTCATTATAATTGCATTTCTATCATCCTACCTACAAAAGGTGTAACTATATAAACCAACTGAATTAACCTATATTCCTATATTTCTTGATATCAGTATTTACTGCTGCACCACCAATATGTCAACAAAACTAGCCATTATCTGCAAGCTGCTCTCTGTAATTAATTTTTTATAAATGTTTTCATATTTGTAAAATGTTTTTCTTCTTTGTAAAATGTCTATTATGTAACCTACACTTCCTTGAAAAATGTAACGATCAGCATATACCATCTTTTGTAAGAAGTTTTTCACTTTGTAAAATGTCTTTTAAACTTTGTGGAGGTTTTCTCTCCAGGCCTCCACTGAAAATGGGTTCATGACCCAGTCGGACTTTCCTGGTCAACAAATGTAAAAAAAAAAAATATAAAAAAATAAATAAATAAATAAATAAATACTAAGATGCTTAGAATAATAGATAAATTTAATCAGGCTGCTAACAAGCAGTAATAAATGCAGCAGAATAAAAGCACTTGAGCACTTAAGAGCATGCAGCAAGGCAAAATAAGTTAATAAAGTACAAAGAACACAATATGGTGATACTTCTTTTTTTTCTTGTAAAAATATTTTTGTTTATATAATAAATCTTTAATTTTTCTTGATTCTTTTGATAAATCTCTTCTTTTCTAAAATAACCCCTTTTATTCCTATCCAGACTATGTATTCTCTATATTACTTTTTATCTTTTTGTCATTTTCTATTTTATCAAATTAGATACATTCTTTTATATTTCTTTTTTAATATTATCCACAATTCTGACCAAGTTTTGTAAAAATCTTTCATAGTCAAATGAGAATGCCCATAATATTGCTATAACTTCTTGACTTTTGTCATTCCACTCCTTTTCATTAATTCTCTTGATTGCTTCCCCAATTTTATATATTCATTATATTCATCTCTTTCTATCCATATTGTTAAATGATCTGAAAAACCCATTTCTAGTGCTTCTTCTATCACCGTTTTTATAGCGTTGTATATTAAAAATATTCTATCTTTGTTTTCAATTTACTTTTCTATATGTGCTTTTATTCAAACTTCATAACTCTAAATTCTCACATTTTATTATTTCTTCCATTACTTTTTTATTTGATCTATTTTTAGGTCTCAAATCATAGTTAAAATCTCTTATTATTATTACATCCACATTTACTATAACATAGTCCATTATTTCCTGAAATAATTGCTTCCATTCTTTACATATCATATAGGTGTATACTGCTATTAATCTGTAAATTTTTATAATCCAAAATTTCCACTCTTTTCTTATATAAAATAGCAATTCCCTGAACATGTTTCTTTACCCAAATTCCATATTAAGTCTTCTAACCATAATATCTGCATATATTACACCATTCCAAAACAACAATCCTTCTTACTGCATTTTTATACTACTAACATTAACAGACAGATTTCTAAGAGTTGCTGCCCTTTTCAATAAATTATTTATTTTATTTATTTCATTTCTTTTTGCTTTTTTCTATCTTCCCATTTTCCATTCTAAATCTTCTCCATTACTAACCTCCTATTGCAATTGCCCTAGATCATATTCTAAACCATCATAAAATTTCCCCATGTAAATAATATCATTAACATTAATCATGTATGGTATATGTGCAATTTTTCCATTTTCCATTTTCAAAATCACATTACATTAGAGATGAAAACTTCTTTAATAAATATTTTAACAATCTGTCTTTCAGTTTCTGTCCAAAATTCTATATTAATTTTTTTCTGTGTTTCATGAAAAAACGTTTTTTTTTACAATATATGTATTCCATGGGTTCACTTATTTTTTCTTTTCACATTCTCCCAAAAGAAAAATCCTACTATTTCAGCAGTCTCAAAGAAAATCTCACAATAAGTCTCATTTTAATCAGAATTAAAGCTCTTATCTCTTGTTCCTTTATTCTCCATTTTATCTTCATTCTGCTCACCAACCGTTTCTGTGAATGACCATTTCTTTAATTCCTGTCCTCCTTCCATGTTGAATCTTTCCATCATATTTCACAGTTTGATTCCTCAAATAAATGCCTCTGAAATCCTTGATCTGATCTCCCTCTCACTTCTTTGAATCATCTTTCTCCTCCTCTACTTCAAAAAATAACTCTATGGAGTTGGCTTTCATCGCTACTCCATTCCCCTTCATTGCCTTATTTTGAGTGGTGTTCTCCCAGCTGCCACTGTGTTAAGAATGGAATGGATGTTTGCACTCTTCAACTGCATGCACTGTGAGTGTTGTAATGGTAGGGGAAGTTCCTCGATGCCCTGGCCAAATTTCCCCTAATAGTATAAATACCCCCTTGACCATACCCTGAAAAGAGGTTACTAGCCTAGTGGAACTAACTTGATCAACAATAGATAAATAAAAATAACTAACTAAATAAATAAATAAACAGAGAGCTGGGAATTGCCATGGACCAACATACTTACAGCTGTCTTCATCATATAAAGGTACAAGCATGGAACTATGCATGATACTCAAGCTGTTTTAGTGGGAAGAGGCCATGTACAATAATGCACACATGGTGTAAGTGAACACATACATGCATTAAGTGACATGTTCTGTCCACAGACATACAGGGAGAGGTACAACCATCTTTGAGAGGTAACACCTGGAGATGTTCACAAGCCAGGAGTATGATATGTTACTGTAGGCCATCTTCATATGGCATGTGCTTACTGGCCAAAGGTGGCTCAGACCAGTAGATAAAGGACCAGATCTGCCAGGGTATAGGATGGGAATTGCATAGCATGTGGTACCATAATAGGTCTATACATTTGGTAGGTGGTGGGTTACATATATGTTTTCCCATAAAAAGTAGAAGGCTTTCGACATTGTGATGGACAGGACTGCTGCAGAGGGTGGATAATCAAAGATGAAGAAAATGATGGAGATTGAGTTTTGGTCTCAGTCTTTGGGCTGGAGGGCCAGTCCTTCATATAGGTGGTGGCTTGGTTGGGGAGAAGACCTTGCACCAACTGCCTATGTATCTGTAGACAATGCATCAGAGAAGTACTGAGATTGCCACTATGGAATTACAAATATGTATGCATGATGTGGAATGGATATGTCTATTGCTGACCTGTATTTTTGTTCTGTAGTAAGTTCTGGCCTGCAAATGCAATATTCTGCCTGCAATTTATGTGGTACAGATATACCACTGTTTACATTGTAACAGTATGAATGCCACAGTAGAACAGGTAAAGGACATTCAACTAGTAATGTAGCAGAATATTTTAGTAATATATAAGCCGGCAATCTAAATACTATTAAGATGTTTTTCTATGCTGAAAGAAAGGAACACTACTTTGGTTCACTCTGGTGTCATATATGTCAGGCTTTCGCACACTGCACTGTTGGTGAGTCTAGCACAGCAGGGCAACAGAACTCTGATGTCAGGATGGCTACTGTGGCTGATAATGATAGAGACATATAAAGCAGTATGGTCGAATGATGCAGTGGCCCTGTCTCCAACATATCAGGTGGAGGCAACACCCACATACACGAGTACAGTGGCTTGTTTAAGGTCAATGAGGCATGCACAACCTTACCAGAGACTGAAATACTACACAAAGGGGAGAATTTTACATGGTGCCCAACAGGGTCACCATCGGATACAGCTTCTGACTTTCACTACCGCTTACATGGGCATACTTCCAAAGGGAGAAATGCTATGGAGTAAGATGCCACCGAACACCTGTACTGTCCCCAGTATGCATGCATCACTTGGAATTAATCAACAGATATGCAGGTCAGTGACACAGGTGCAGACAGCTATTATACAGAACAATGTGGAGGTGGTTAGTATGCCCTGTGGTATGTAGAACATAAATAAAGTGTGCTGTAAACAGAAATATTGGCATAATTACATAATTCTGCTGCCACTCATGGTGGATGTCACCTCCATAGATGTATTGATGTGATATATTATGAGTAGTGTCCAGTCTGCCTGCAGTGGCCATGGCTTCTCTTGCCATGGGAGGGTGTATACATGTGGTAGACATGCACATGGTGTAGCACATCAGAGGAGGTACAGCACTACAAATGCCCCATTGATGTCACATGGTAATGAATGGTCTAGCACTCCTGGTTATTCTCTGAGATGCTTTTTAGGCTGCTTTCATAGGTTCATAGGTTCATAGGTTGATACTAGGCTATCTGCCCTAGGGCATTTACAAGCCTAGCCAGAGTGTGTTTGGCTTTCGCCACCCTTCTTAGATTAGTTGACTGTGCCTCTATATAGTAGGTCACAGAAGATAGCCCATTTAAGGTTAGTTTACTGTGCCTCTGTCTAGCAGTGACACAGAGGAGATCCCAGGGGTAAATTTACGATCCCCCATCCAAACGTCAAGATTCTTCTTGAAGAGGGTCATTGAGGGGCTCTGTCTGACATGGATTGGGATTTTGTTCCAGAGTGAGGGGAGCCTCTGGGATAAGAATCTGTCCCTCCAGCATGTTCTATTTATTTCTATGCTGAGGTTTAAGTCACTGGAGCGTGTAGTTCTGATGGATTTGGATTTCTTGAGGTGGAGTATGTCCATTAATTCTGGGTTGGACATGGCTTTATACATCAGGCACAGATCACCTCTGAGTAGGCGGTAAGCAACTGAGTAGAGCTGGAGTTTCTTTAGCCTAACTGCGTAGGGCATCTGTTTGAGTCCATTGATCCTCTTGGTGAGGTACTTTTGGGGTCTTTCTAGTTGTAGCAGGTGTCAGGTAAGGTACATCCCAAATGTGGCATTGTATTCAATTATGGGCCTGATGAGTGATGAGTAGAGGGACACAATGACCTCTCTTGATCTAGATGTGAACCCCTTCGTGATAAGGTGGGCTATATAGAATGTCTTTCTAACCACTTTGACAATGTGATTGTCAAAGGAGAGATTGCAATCTACTTGGGTCCCCAAATCCCTAATTACTTCTTTCGTACTTAATGGATTACCACCTATGTGGTAATTTGTGGGCACTTTGTTTTTCCCAAAGGGGATGACTTTGCACTTTTTGGCATTTAGCTTTAGGCCATGGCTCTGGCACCAGTTATCCATCTCTGTGAGACCTTTTTGGAGGATGCTTTTGTCAGCCAGCGAGTCGATTACGGCCCCCAGTTTGCAGTCATCTGCAAACTTTGTCAGCCATAGTCCTCCTGTGTTAGCCTGTACCTCAGAGAAATATAGACCGCACAAGAGAGGTCCCAGGACTGAGCCTTGTGGGATGCCACTTGTAACTGGTTTAAAGTCTGACATGGCACCTGCAATTCCGACCATGTGGGTTCTATCCCTAAGCCAATTTGCAACCCATCTTGTGACATAGGGGTTGATATTTAAGCTGGTGAGCTTATATATGATGCCCGAGTGGGGTATTGTGTTGAAGGCTTTTGCAAGGTCAAGGTAGGCTTTTGCAAGGTCAAGGTAGGCTGTGTGGACTACCTTCCCTACGTTTATGGCCTTTGCGATACTTCTTCCAGGTAATCCCACAAGGTCTCACAGTTCAACATTATCTTGCCAGTGGGTGGTTTTAGCCTTCACTTCACTAGCCAGCACAGCACACACACTGGCATTCATCCCACAGTGTTACCCTGGCACTGGAAAATGTGATTCCTGGCATTCAACAGTCTCATAGACTGTATGGCTCCTGCATTCTGAGCAGAAAAAAACTTTGTCTTTCAAATTAATTTCAGGTCTGATTATAACTGTTATGTGTGCATAAATGGCCAGAAGATATCACTAGCCATGGAAAACCAAGTTCTCATAGTTTTTAGCATAATTTATTGTGTGCCTGTGATGCATTTATTGTTGGACATCTTAGAAACCTTTGTAGGATTGAGTTAATAAAGGAATGTATGTATTTTCTAACAAGATACAATGTAAAGATGGATGCATTGAGTAATTCTTTTTGTGGGTATTGGACTCTTATCTTTGATGACCTTGTTAAATATACTTCATCCTTTTTAAAATGGCAGGCTTTATTTGAATTGCAGTTTTGTTCTGTTATATTAATAAAACAAACAGGAAAAGAAGAAACATTATCTAGCATGAGATGGAGTTGCTGTGGAGCAAATATATATATATATATATATATATATATATATATATATATATATATATATATATATATATATATATATATATATATATATATATATATATATATATATATATATATAGATGTATGTAGTTATATATGTGCATAAATACACATGCATGGTGCATTTCCTCCCTGTGTCATTTTGGGTTTCCAATGTGTGCTTCAGTTTCCTTCCACATTACAAAGTTATGGAGTAGGTGGATTGGACACTATAAACTGGCCACAGGTATGAGTGTGCATTCAAATATGTGGTGTGGAAGAGCTACTGTGGCAGGGATAGGCAGCCAGCAGTGTAAACCTTGGCTCTAGATGATGGTCACTGTGAACTGACATCCTGACCCCATGATCAAAGATAGGAAAAAGAGATTTGTTGATGGATGGATGGATGGATGGATGGATGGATGGATGGATGGATGGATCAGCGATCGCACTGAACAATTTAAAATTCAATTGACTGTGTTATTACATGAATATTATACACAAGGTTTGCAGTCTCCTGAACAACTAAAAACTATTATTGCATCATAACTTGGTACCCCTTTCCTATACTTCTTACCAAAGATTCATAAATCTATGAGTTATCTGCTGGTAATCACATAACTTCTTCTATGGAGAGCCTGGCTTGAAATAGCTGAGTATTCTGAGTAGGTTTTAAAGCATGCTTTTTTTTGTTATGTTAAAATAAAGAACAGTCCCATGACTCATGCAGGGAGACTGGAAATATACTTTAGAATATAACAAGGTAAAGTTTATTTCTGAATATGGAAACATCAATTTGCATTTAATCAGCTTCACTTATCCCACTGCAGCAAAGTTATTTATAAATATAATACAGTGCAATTATATAGGCTGAAAATGCACATTCCTCCCCCTGCCCCTTATCATTCCTTTCCCCTTTCTTCACTGCTTCCATTTTTTCTGTCTTTTAATGTTGTATTTAGTTTTTATTCTGATATTAAACAAATGCCAGCTCAGATAACATTCCTTGCGTATTTATTTAGCACTTGTATTTAAACACTACACTTTATTGAAAAGTTAACTACTTGATTTTGTATGGTGCTATGGTGTTGCTTCATAAGGTAGAAACACTTAAAGTTTTTAAATGTGTGAATTTGTAATGGTATTTTCTGTGTTCCTGTTGGACAATCTGAGTTTCTGCCCTTACTATATTCATTATAAAAAGGTTTTAATTCAGCTATTCATTATTTAATTTTTTTTTTTTAATCTGAGGTACCTTGGAAAGTAATACATTTTCTGCATAATACCGTGTATTTTACTGCCTTATGTTTTTATTACACCAGAGATGGGTACACTTTTTTTTAAAGATCCAAACTGTATACACTTTCAAAAAATGTTTGACTGGATGTACCATGTGCTTAACTGTGGAGCTCTTCTAGTTGCGTACACATAAAATATGGCATCTCCTACATCATTTTCTGTAATCACACACAATTGTTAACCTCTAATGTCTTTCCACAAATAAAATGTGTTTGTTTTTAATGAATGTAATAGCCACCTTAATAAAAGCACACTCATTTTTTTTTAATGTTCAGATGTGTCCCCATGGGGGCTTCCATTTATAATTAAATGGTTAGGGCATGGTTTAATGTTAAAAAAGTACTCACCGGTGCAAGTCTGTTTTATGCTTTTAGAATTCATGTTGCACTCAGAGTCTCCCTCACACATCAGGCATTTCACATCCAAATTACTATATTTTATAATTCTGCAATATATTGAAATATACTCTCATTTCAACATTGATTTCTCTTAAAAATCTGAAATGCTTAACAGTCACTACTGGTGCTGGGCTCATTTGTTTTTGTTTGGTTTTGCAGTGTCATGCAGTGGGCTCAGTTTGCAACTTTTTGAGGCAAATTTATTTAGACATTATATATTGAGTAATTGCCCACATGTATTGGCTAGCATTCTAAACAGAACTGAGGTCTTATTTTCAACATAATGCTATTCACATGATAGTAGAGTTCCACTATTTCAAAATAAGCTGCCCACTTTTCCACACAGACATCAAAAGTGCTCAGATATCCTACACTGCCTCCATTTAACACCTGCCTTTTCCTTAAATATTGTGTGTGATGTGAGAACCTAAGTCAAGGGAGGCACCATATTAGTGGCAGTTTTAGAAATCTGAGTGATGTGGATACTTCTTTGAGAAACTGATCATTTCACATTGTAACTGTTTTATTCATCTTAGCAAGAGAAATACATCTTGCCTGGTGTACCCTTTTTATTTTGCTCCCCTCATAAACATGTTTCAACTTGTAACTATGAGATTCACCTGCACACATTAGCTGGAATCTGGTCTGTATAAGATAATCGAAATCTACTTACCTGGAACACATATTCATCGACACCAGAACAGCGAAACACACTTCAGTGATCATTGAAAATTTTACTAGGATAAGTAATCACTTGTCCACTATAACACCACAACACGCATTGCACTAAATCAAACCCACCGAAGTGGGGGGAGACTTCACCCCCACCCCCCACTGTGGGGGGCTGTGATCCCCCCAACAATATATACCAACTTCAAGATCGCACTATGGTGGGGAAAAGGGAAAAGTTGTGATGTTGGCCGATTGCTTCCTTACCCTAGTCAAATTTTCAATGTTCGCTGAAGTGTCTTTTACTGTTCCAGTGTCGAATGAATACATTACGAGGTACGTAGATTTTGATTATCTAATATAGAACCCTTGAGTCATTGCCAGTTTGTTTTGTCTGAACTAACTGCATTCAAACTCTAATGAAATAATAAAATATACTTAAACAGAGGGAGATTTTATTGCTGCTCAAAAGTTACAAAAACTGAAAAGTGCACAAACTGATAAGATAGCGAAGCACTCTAGCCAGGTTCAACTTCATTTCATAACATTGCACTTACAGTTCATTTAAATGCAGCATCGTTATATATATACTCAGCAAATGCCATGTGTCAGTCATATATGCATGACATAACAGAACAGGTGGAGGGGGATTAAAGTTCCTTCATCAGTTACATTTAAAAAAAAAGTTAAGACTTTTTCTTAAATAATGTTATTGTATAATAGCAGTAATTCATGCCATTGCCCAGTTCTGATAAATTAATGGTTTACCCATACCATAACTGATGTTTCTGATAATTTGGGCTTCATTCCTATGATCAGATGATTCCATCTGTAGTTAATACTGCATTACACCCAGACATGAGATGTTACTTAAATATGCTACACCTGACTGAACAGATGCCTTCCAACATTTCAGTTTTTAACTTTACAGTGTTCTGTCATTTCACAATATTTTCATTTCCTTCACTCCAGTAAGCCCACATGATATTTAATGTCTCAGTACATTTTGGTTTGCAAATATAACACATGCATTTATTGTCCTTGGTTGATGTGATCATTTTATTTTTCAAATCAAATTAACTGTTTTTTATATTGATGACTAGCAAAATTCTCCAAAAATACCCTAAGAATGCAACAGCACTTGATCTATTCAATCAAAGTAAAGGACCTCACATTTGAAGTGCTGTTTATTTTCAGTTTTAAAGTTTAGTCTGGAGTTCCTTATAAAGCTGCAAAGTCATTCCTCCCCCTATCTCTCCTGTTCACTAACATATTCCTGTTTAGTGTCTTGAGAGGGAAGGTTGGGGTTGCTTAACTCTTTTTAGACAATGGGCAAACTGTACATCAATAACCTGATTGGAGAACGAGCATTGTCCAACAGAGTATTAATGTACACGTAATGCCCGGTGAAAAATGAGTCCGTTGCTTCACGGCAGCTTATCAAGCCGCCGTGGAGCACGGACTGAGGAAACTGATTGGCCGTCATTAGTTTACTCTCATTAAGCAGCATTTTTGCTGTTTAGCAAGTATAAAATATTAAAACGAAGACAACAAAAAAGGTACATGTGTGTCTGTGTGTGTGAGTGTATGCGTGCATGTCAGTGAAAGTGAGAGTGAGCGAGCCATTATTTTACACTTATGAAGCAACACTTTTGCTGTTTAGCAAGTGTAAAAAAATAAATAAATAAATACAATGTGTGTGTGTGTGTGTGTGTGTGTGTGTGTGTGTGTGTGTGTGTGTGTGTGTGTGTGTGTGAGTGTATGTGTGTATGTGAGTAAGAGAGAGAGAGAGAGAGAGTGATTGAATCAGAACAGCATGTTTATGGTTCTCTCTGGATGTGTGCATGAATGAATGCATGAAAGCAGAGACTGTGTGTGTGTGTGTGTGTGTGTGTGTGTGTGTGTGTGTGTGTGTGTGTGTGTGTGTGTGAGAGAGAGAGAGACAGAAAGAGAGAGAGAGATAGAGTGAGAGAGAAAGCGAGAGTGATGTGTGAGTGAATGCATATATGTAAGCAGAGGAAACTGCCTGTGATAGAGATCGAGAGAGCGTGAGACTGAATGTGCTTATGAAGGCAGCTGGAGACTGTGAGGGATTGAGAAAGAAGGTGAGACAGATCTTGTGTGAGTGAATGTGTGTATGAAAGCAGAGGACACTGTGTGTGTGTGTGTGTGTGTGTGTGTGTGTGTGTGTGTGTGTGTGTGTGTGTGTGTGTGTGTGTGTGTGTGTGTGAAAGCAGAAGAGACTGTGTATGTGTGTATGGGAGAGAGAATGGGCTGTATGTAAAATTGTTGCATTTCACTTGCTTATTATTTTTTTAAGCACTATATTATTTTTATATATATTTGATCTAAAATACTTCCTCCAATACCATTAACATATACTTATAGCAAGTTTGAAACAGTAGGCGGGAGAACTATTTTACAATAAAAAAAATATATAAAAAATAATATAGTGCTAAAAAAATAAATAAGCAAGTAAAACACAACAATTTTATAGAGAGCCCATTGTCTAAGTGCAATAATGCCCTCGAGGGTGTGTGTGTTAATGTGTAATTAATGCCCTTCCAGAGGTGTAGAGGCCTCATAACAGCCCCGAACTGGTGTTAATTGCACATTAACACTCATACTGTCAGGCATTATTCCTTGCTTATTATACCCAAAATATTTGTTTCTTATCAGATTTCATAACTCATCATAACTCATCATCATCTGCCCCCTTTTTCCAATTTTTCTACATGGGGTTGGGGTATCATGTTAACTGTCGCCAGCTATCTCGATTCAGTGCCACACTCCTGCCTTCTTCAACACTCATGCCTGCCTGACTGTCGCAGATCTTCTTTCACACAATCCATCCTCCTCTTACCTTTTTCCTGTCTGTCCCAAATCTTCCTCACCAGATTGTCTTCTGCTTTTCTACACATGTGCCCAAACCACTGTAATCTGTTCTCTTTGATCTTTTCTGCAATTGGAGCTACTTTTGGCTTCTGCTCTTATGTCGTCATTTCTTCTGTCCCACAGTGTGCATCCTACCTTTCTCAGGCACTTCATTTCCATCACTCTAGCTTCTTCAACTATTCTGCTTTTACTGCCTAGGTTTCTGTACCATACAGTAGTACTGGTCGCATCACTCTTGTACACTTCTTTGGCATTCTTCAGTCATAGACTATACTTCTATGCCAGTTGGCTGCAGCTTTGACGTCTTCATTCAGGCTACCCTTCTCCTCACTACCCCCTCCCAGATACTTGAAGCTGTTTACTGTTCCACTATCTTCCCTTCTATCTCTATTCTCAGCTTCTTCTTATTTCCCCAATTTCCTGCCATTACCATCTCTGTGCTTAGTTTCGTCCCATGTCATGTGCCTTCAGATCTGCATTCCATTCTCCTATCCTTTGCTGAAGTTCTAGCTCAGAGTCTGCCTGTAATGCCCCATCATCTTGTTGATCTGTCCCTTCCAACCTATGTAGTCCATCACCATTATGAACAGCAGTGGGCTCAGAGCTGAACCCTGATGTACACCCACTCCCACTGAGAACCCCTCTGTGAGGCTAAACATTGAGTCATTGTAATTCTACCCACCACTGCAGTACTGCCCAGCTTTCTTGGGACTTTGTCATAGAATGCCCAGCTGGATTTAGCTTCTTTTCAATACAAACATCAGGTCAATTGTGCTGAATCCAAACTGCTCATCTCTCATCTTACATTGTATGTGTATCTGTTTATCAGTCACCCTCTCCAGAACTTTCATGCAATGTGATAGGAGTTTGATGCCTCTGTCCTGCCCACAGTTATGGATACCCCCTTTTGGTCTTGTACACTGGCATGAGTATCTCTTCACACTGCTATTAGTACCCTCAGGAGCCACTTGTCCCCTATCTCACCCAGCATCTTTATCCTGCTGTGACCTCATCTGAGCCTGCTTTTCCTGACTCCATCTTCCTTCTTCTCTCATTATAGGGGTAGTCAGCTTCTGTGGGGTTTTCTTCATTCAGAAGCTGCTGGAAATACTCCTTCTGCTGAGCAGGTTGTTGCTGGCAAAGGGTGCCTGACTTCTTTATCTTGACATAGTTTCTTTGTGCCCCTT
The DNA here is from genome assembly GCF_019279795.1 of Protopterus annectens. Lineage (NCBI taxonomy): Eukaryota > Metazoa > Chordata > Ceratodontiformes > Protopteridae > Protopterus > Protopterus annectens. The sequence goes on along the minus strand of NC_056739.1, from coordinate 953,458,296 downwards.
ACTAAGTCACTTTCCAGAAGTTGGTACAGTGCATTTGATGCCCTACTCTGCTATTGCAACTTCTTTCTTTGTTAGCCAACCATTCTTCCTAGTCTGGTCAGTCTTTTCTATCTCCCACTTCTTCCTGCACTCCTTCTTTCATTTTCTTTTAATGACTTCCTCAACTTCTGCATTCCACCCACTTTGCTTATGTACCTTATTTCCAGGCTCAGCCACATATCCAGTCAACTTCCAGGTCTTCAGCCTGGTCTCTGTTGACCTAGACTCACCACTGCTTGGCCAACTGTTTCACTTTGCAATCATGGATTTTTCTAGGACTACCATGCTTCTACTTTTTTGTGGACACTCATATCCTGTTCTACATGTGCATTCAAGTCTCCCATTATCAACATCATGTTGTCCTGCAACTGCTGCCTGAATGCACTCTGCCCTGGAGTCTGGCATTAATTCTGATGATTCTGAAGCCTCTGCCCCATACATAGGATGTCCAGCCTCCTCCATATCATCAACATGTCAGCCACTTCCACCACTTTTGTTTTACCATCCAGCTATCCCAGATAACTAGATAAGAGCACACAAGCACACACTGGCTGGCCAATAGGGGCACATATACCTTGGCAGGTCCTCAACATGACCGAATCATCTAGAGACATATTTCACACTGTCAAGTCGCTAGTCCAGCCCCAGCATGCAGCCTGTGATCTGTGTTCTCCTATCTTGAGGATACTGAGCACCACAGTAGATCTTTGGTCTGTACAACTCTTCCCCCTATAGAGCATCATGTATAGAGTCTGTGCTTCTTCCCACAGCTCCATTCATTGGGATTTGAGATGGAAACACTTAGCATGTTTTTCAGACATTCGGAGAAACCCCATGGAAGCACAGGGAGAACATGCAAACTCCAAACAGGAGTTGGCCATAGGTTAGGATCAAACCTTGTACCGTGTGCATGGGAGGCAAAGACCTTATCTACTAAGCCATCTGGTCTCTCTATCAGATTTCATAACTGATGGTTCCATATTCCTGAGTAAGGTCTGACAAATGTTAAAGTCATATCTAACTTTTCAGTTTGCAGACTGAAAACTGAAGGTCATATTTTTTTTCTTTTTATTGAAAGCTAACAAATACGTTGAACTTCTTGGTGATGGTGAGATTTTGAATCTGTTTGTTCAGCTCTTGCAACATAACCGATTATTTTTGAACTAAAAACCTTTGTATAAGACAATTTTGTTTCGCTGTATTTTCTTCATTAAAATGTATGCTCAACTTCATAGCATTTATTTTTGTGCTTAATGAACTACGTTTACAATTATGGATTCAACTGGGGGAAAAAGTTCTTAGAAAAAAGTAAAAATCACTAAACTGTTAAGAAACTCATTGATATGGTTTGAAGTCAAAGCTCCAGTTAAATTCTGCAGGTGTGAAATGTAAGTTTTAGAGAGAGAGAGAGAGAGAGAGAGAGAGAGAGAGGCAGAGAGAGAAGGAAAATACACAAAATTCATTTAGCTTTTGAAAGACATGCTGTCCTAATTCTAATCTTTCAGGTTACAAAATTCGTAACAGCTCTTCTCTCATGATATATATATATTTTTTATTTAAAATGTCTCTTCAAAAGAAAATTGACAAAACAGTGCTTACAGCCTAAAAAGTGACCCTCATGTACAGGCATTGGGCAATGAAGTACCTGTTCATTAAAGAAAAATGATTGCTTTTTATTGTGATGTATTTTACTAGTTAACATTTTTTTTTTTGCTAACCGTCATTGGGTTTTAATAAATATTTCTTACAGGCATGCTATATGTGTACAGGAACTTAGCCCTTTGGCCTCAACCTTCCCTGAAATGCATGCCCAACTTCATTACATTTTACAATTCTTTCATTTCAATACAGCATATTTCATGTTTAAATTTTTTTATACATTATTTATTTTATGAGAGGTTGTATCCAGTTTTATGATACCACTGCAATAAATAGTTCTCTATACTATTAAAATGTATTTTATAGAAAAGAATGCCACACTGAACAGCCAGTTATCTCATGGAAAATGTTGAAATATATATTAATATTGTTTGATTCAGTATGCAATCCATACAGTATGCGCATTGCTATTTTATTACATATTATTATTATTATTAAAAATGTATCAACCGATTTTATTGTTCCATTAGGATTACTGCTGAACTCATTTAATACTTTTACATTTTCCCTTCAAATATGAGAAACAATAATCATTATTTATAAGATCATATTCTGCCACTGTCGGAATAAATATTTCATAACAAATACATACGAGGAAGAAATAATTGAGATGAAGCATATTCTTAACAGCACAGGCTGGAATTTATAAAACTCCTAGGCTAGGCTTGAATGCCTTATTTTGGCTTGCAGTGGACATTTCAACCAGGCTGGAGAATACTTATTTATGTCGAACCCCATGCTCAAAAGTACATCCATAGACAGTTAGTACCACTGCATTAAAGTATGCAGAGTACCCTGAAAATATGCACAACACCATTAAGTTTTCATACTGGCAGTGGTCTGAGAGTCAAATTTAATTCAATGGTGAAGTGCCTTGGGTGAAAGTTGGGAGAGTCTGGAAATTTACATGGAGGTTAGTTGCCTCTAATATCTCAGAATTATTAGTTCATGTCTACATTATTGAAGCACGTGTAGCTTATTGTTTAAATATATTGGTCTAAAGCTTGTTTACTACACTGGTGATTATAAGATGTGCATAGCCCAAAGGGTTAGTTTTGAGATAGCTAAAGAAATCTGTAAGCAACATCTTTGTCTTACTGAGATGGAAAACTTGTTACTTAATGTGGACTTTTCAGTTATGCACAAGGTTATGAATCTCAAAAAGCTGTTCTCTCTCATAGACGCTCTTTTGAGATTATGGTTTTAGTGGACGTAATTGATATTAGAGTAATGTGGATACTACACTACACCTTAATTCTAAGGATGGTTAAGGAAGTGATGGAAGAGACAAAGGAAAGAGTATAGTGACATAATGAATGAGGAATATGAGAAGGAAAATAGATCAGCAGCTTTTGGGTAAGTTAGCATGTAAATCCTTCTTAGATAAACAAAAGGTTGAGGTTAAGGTTACGGAGTGGAAGAAGAGTCAGAATGAAAGAATGTAAAACTCTGACAAATGAATGTGTTGACTAATTGCTGATCATAAATGATGACAGGAAAAGATCAAGGAATGTGACAGATGAGTCTGGGCAAAGACAGGAAAGGTTAAAAGCCATGATAAGAGAAAAAGATATGGATATCATGGGCATATAAATTAATCTAGAAAGGATTGAAATGCACTGTTATAATGATACAGAAAGATAAGAAAACTACAAAGAAAATAATGCATAAGTATTTATATTTAACAGTATCAGCTTTGCCAAGTAGTAGTTAGAAATATTTAATGTCTACTCTGTTAGGAGTTGAAGTTAATAAATACGAGGTACATATTTTGCATTTAGAGATTACCATTGTTTATAAAAACACCCCTTCTTGGGATTTTAATTTAGTGTTAGAGAAGCTAACACATGCTCTATTCGAACCAGGTAATCTTGCTGACTTGAAGTTTTTAACATGGAAAACAACTTTACTGATTGTTCTGACCTCTGTAAGAAGGGTATCTGAGTTGCAAGCTCTTATGGTGATTCAACCGTATCTCATCTTCCATAGGGACAGGGTTTCTTTGAGAGCTAATCCTTTTATGTCTAAAGTGTTTCCGCCAGGCTATCCATCTCCCCATTTTTTTTCCTGAGCCTAAAAATAAGTGAGAAAGGATACTCTGTACTTTTAATGTTCACAGACAACTCCGGTACTATTTTGACAGAACTACATCTTTCAGATCTCAAGATCAATTTTCCATTTCTTGGGAAGGTAAGATGAAGGGTTAACCTGTATCAGAACAGATTATTTTGAAATAGTTGTTTAAGGCTATTACCTTTTGTTATACTCACAATAAGAAATCAATTCCAGACAGGGTCAAAGGCCCTCTACCAGGACCTTGACCACATCTATGGCTTTTTGGAAAGGGTTAGATTCTAGAAATATTCTAGAAGCTACTGCATGGTCCTCTGTACATACTTTTACAAAGCACTGCAAGCTTGATTCCTTCTCTAGGTCCAGATCAAGCTTTGCTATGATAATTCTTCAGGTGGTTCTGGACTATTCTCCTTCTACCTTCCAAATGTAGTTAGCTATGGTATTCTACCCACATAGCTAAGGCTACTGCTGCAGTGATCAATATGATGACCATGGTACAATTGTGTAAGTTGAACTTACCATAACAGTAGATGTTTGAATGCCTCTCCCTCAATTCCCCCTTCTTTTTTGGTGCATTTGTTATGCTAAAGTGTGGACATTTACATTTTGTTTTTCCTAGCGTTGTCCATTCAGGTCACAGACTCTCTCTCTCTCTCTGCTGGCAGTGAAGCTCTGAAAGGCTTCACACACAAACTTGTCTTTCAGTCATCACAGCTTGATCTGCTTGACAATTTGGGCCTGTGGAAGTTGCTCTGAACCTTTAGAATCTGGTTGGCTGCTGTATCCTTGGCAGGATATAGCCCATACAGTTAAGGCTACTGCAGCAGTGATTATTTGAAAATTTACATTTATGATGCATTCAACTTATGCAACTATACTTTCTTTTGCATGATACTAGAATATGCATAATTTCCCTTCTATAAGGTTGTGTGCGCTCAAAATTGAGTCAGGAAGTGAGGGTGGGTAAGGGATGGGGTCCCTGCAAAGTACTTTAAACTGTACTTTTCTAGTTGGCATTACAAATGTAAGTATTCTTTAAACACTGCAGTTAGATTCATATTTAGCAAGTTCAGTTTCATTTTACACAAGTAAACCTGGTGTTAAGGATAACTTCAGCATGTGATTTTATTTGATCCCTTAGATATTATTTATGGCTTTTTGTGTGAGCCTTTCATAGAGTTGGTAAATAAGACTTTGAAAATAAGATTTGTTCTTGAAATTTGGGCATTGTTGCCAAACTCAAGAAGTTAGGTACAAACCCATATGTCACTCGGTGGATAGTCAATTGGCTCACAGACATGACCCAGGAAGTTAGAATTGGGGAGTCCACCTCTACAAAGAGGCCAGTCAAAAGTGGAGTTCCTCAGGGATCAGTCCTTGGACTGCTCCTTTTTGGCATTTACTTCTCAGAAGTCAAGTTCAATGTCAGTGGTCTCTGGCTGACTAAATTTCCAGATGATTGCAAATTAGGAGCTGTCATTGAATCTCACACTGACACAAATCTTCTCCAGGAGGGGCAGACACAGACAAACAACTGGTGTCAGAGCCATGAACTAAAACTAAATGCCAAGAAATGCGTAATAGTATCCTTTGGGAAGTCATCCATCCCTATTATCTATCATATTGATAACATACTCCTTAGAGCTGACCCAGTATTCAGGGACTTAGGGACACACATAGATAGTAATCTAGCTTTTGACCATCATGTGTCTACAGTGGAGAGGAAATACTTCTATGTTGTGCAACTTATAAACAAAGGCTTGGCATCTAAGTCCAAGGGAGTCATTGTTCCACTGTATTCGGCATTCATCAGACCTATCATTGAGTACAATGCCCCCTTTAGTATACACCTAACCTGCCATATCCAACAATTGGAATGTTCACAGAGGTTCCTCAAAAAAAGAATACAGGGTGTAAGTAAATATATACTATGCAGACTGCCTCAAGGCCCCATCTCTTTATTCTGTCTCCTACAGGCTTTTGAGGGGAGGTCTTTGCCTGGCATACAGGGCATTGTCAGACCCCACTCTGATGGAACTCCTGCATATCCAAAAAACAAACAGCACCAGAATTACCTGTTCTAAAGACTTAAACCTTGCCTGTGATATAAATAGGATCTGCTGGAGATATAGGTATGTAACCCAGAGACTACCATGTCTATGGCACAGGCACCCCATTCATGTGAAGCAGAGTTACTCCCTAACCCAATTCAAGTAAAACTTGGAAAAATTGGATGGGAAAGAGAAAATTCATCATTAATTTGGCACCTATGTCTCTAATGGACACAGGTAACCTGTAAATGATTAATCTCCCAGGTCCAGGCTTACACTATTCAAGGATATCGGAACTTGTCAGAGATCTGGGATGCATGGTTAGGCTTAAATGACCCTTGTGGTCATTAGCCTAGTAAACACTTATGAACCTATGAACCTGTAAATTTGCTGAATGACCACTTTTTAGCCTGTTTTTAAAACTGGTAACAGGAACATATGTGCCAGAGATAGGTTTAATTAACATTACCTGTATGTTCTGCAAAATGTTTGAATGACTGTTGGTTCCAAAATTAAAAATACAGAACATACATAGTTGGTTTGTAGATGCTGGTCAATATGGCTTCTTGGAAAATGGATCATGTGCTAACATTTTATTTATTTTATTGTTGCTGTTTTCCAGGAAAATTTGACTGGGCAGAAGCCCCCATTTTCAGTAATAGCCTGATGGAAAATATACATTATAAAGTTATAAACGGGTAACAAGAAACTGTAAAGGTACAATATAAAATTCACAAATGATAAAACAGAAGTTAAATACCCAAAAACGTAAGTAAAACAACTAGGTGACTGTAGAACCACTGGATCGTGTTCCAGTAATTATGTTAGCTACAGCTGGAAAATAGTAAATGAGACGTCAAGAAACAGGAGACAGTGTTGGCAGTGGTGAAGATCAGAAAGCTGTTTAACACAAGTAAAAAAGGCTTGGAGAACTATGCAGGTGTTGAACAGAGTGGAAGGGAGCTGGAGAGAGGTAGAATGGACACTAAGATGTAGAGGGTACATTCAGGGGAAAGAGAGGAGTAAAAAGTCATAGCAACATAGAAAGGGAAATAAAATCACAGAAATCATGAAAAGGAAGAAAGGCAAGCAAAGATGATCAAGAAAGGGAAATATTTAAGTAGGGTTTAAATATTTAAGTAGGGTTTAATTATAAGGTGAGTTATTATAAGGTGAGTTATTGTGGAGTGGATCAAAGGCAAATCCATGAATTTAGTGATATTTTAGATGTGGTTTGAAGAAGCTCAGAGTGAACTTGCATAAGAGAAAGTGGGGATGATGTTGCATATTTTAGCAACATAAGTGGAGTAGAGGGAGTTGCATGCAGAAATGGCTGGATATTTGCAATAATATTTCATATACAGAGTGTAAAAATCTGAAAGGATTGTAGAAGTGGATGATAGTGGTAGAGGCAGGACAGTTTTCAGCTTTATTTATGAGGTGGTGAATGATGAAAAGTTGTGAGTTTGTAAGATAGTGGGATAGTTCAAGCCAGTTAATTTCTTTCACTGCCAGTCAGTGATGGGTTCTTTGAGATTTGCCTCAGATTTAGCTATTTTATTGTAGCACTGCTCCAGAGTATGTAGCTAGGTGACGTATAAGTTGGCAAATATGGGTGTGGAGTACAGGATTGTGGGGAGAAGTGTAGAAGCTGGATGTTTTATGCAGAATCAGTCAGATAACTTTTGATTCTGTACAGAGAGCTTAACTTCTGATGATTTTGAGAGCGTTGCATGATGTGAGACTGAAGTTGGATCTCTATGCAGGACAGTGGGGACACTATAGCAATAAAAGATGGTAGTTAGTAGCTCAGTTTAGTTGCCTCCTTTATGAAGAGGGAGAATGTAGGATTTTTTCTAGAGAAGTGGGACATGGAATTTGGAGCTGGAAAGATTTATTAGGATTGAGACTGGTTATGCGACGCAGTGGTGCACTGGTTAACATTGTTACCTCACAGTAACAGGTTCTTCGGATTGATTGTCAGCTGGGGTACCTTCTGTGTGGAGTCTGCATGTCTGTTGCGTGGGTTTCTTCCAAGCACCCCAGTTTCCTCCCAAATTCCAAAGACATGCATTTGGAGCGTTTCTCCTTGGGCCTCCTCTGAAAATAGGTTCTTGTCGTGGTCAGACTTTCCCAGTCAACAAATGTTAAATAAAATAAAATAAATGTTATTGCATCAGCTGCAAGTTTCAGCAGGTACATTGCCAAGGGTGTTAGGATTTAGTTTCAGAAGGTATTTTTATGGCTGATGTTGAAACTGGTCTTAGAGAGGAGGAGTTGAGGTGGCTGCTTTGCTGGTGAGAAAATTTTCAAGGAAAGAGGTGTTAAATCATTTAGTGGAGAGGAGACAGATTTGATGATATGCAAGCTGAATAGGGTTGAGGTATATTCAGAGGCACTGATATTGGTTAAGGTGGGTGAAAGTTGGGGGGATTAGCCAGTGAGAAGTTGGTTTATGGATCCTGTGTTGGATCAACTGTTTTTTTCCGAGTTGTTCAGGATGAGGGTTAGTTTTTAACTGTTAGTGCAAAAAATTACTACGTTAAACTATTAAATTAAAACACTAGGTGAAACTATTTACCTACTATCTTTTAAGGGGGTAGATATTTTCTGTTGCATATTCTGGTTCACTTGATTTGATTTCACATACCATTTTTTGTTGCAACTGTGTGGATGGCACAATTAGAACTAGTATGAGGGATTGAGGTAGTGTTAGTTTATACTGTTCTTTTACAACACCTTTGGTATAACCTAAAACTCTTCACTCAACAACTAAGAACTTGGGTACTAGCCACTTAGAATACATGAACACTTAACATTTGAACACACAGTATGTAACTCAACATAATGTAACTTAATGACTCTATTAGTTTACTTTAGTTTATTTTTCTTTAATTCTCAAATTACTGTTAGAAAACGAATTGAGCTGAGCCTTTTCCTGATTGGACAGAAATGAAAGAAATACCTATTTTAACTATTTAAATTCAACTATTGCTTGAGAAGGTTGTCTGAAGAAGTTCGGGTATAACCCGAACGAAAAGCGCTTTACATACTGGATTTTAGTTTCTGTTTGGCTGCCTTGTAACCCAGCGTTGGAATTGTGTGCTTTTAACTTTTTTGGATAATACTAACACTATTTCTACTTGGTTGTGACTTCGTGTTGGGTGTCGAAGCACCTTATTAACTGGACCTGGAGTGACTGTTTTTTTAAACTACATTTGAATATTAAATTTTGTGTTTTTACATCCGTTTTCTGGGGCTTTGGTGCATCAAAGCTTATCTAAAGAAAACAGACAACAATCTCATTCCGAGAAAATTATACATATATATATATATATATATATATATATATATATATATATATATATATACAATATATACACAAGAAGTCACTACATCGTCAAGTAAAGTATGAGAATTCTTATGTTCATTTGGTCCCATATGGGATAGTTAGAATGGGGATAGTCTATATATAAAGTAAAAATAGAAATTTAACCATTTATTTGTATGTTTAGGGAAAATATCTAGTTACACATATACTAAGAAAAGGGAGAAGATGCAAGAAAGACTGGTTATACTACATTCATTTATTATTTAAAGGTTAACTTTTCATGACAATTTGTAGGCAAATTGTATTTGTCAAGAATTATATCTAGTAAGTAACTTCAATATTTTTGGTAATATCATTTGTTTTTTGTTTTTGAATAAATTAATTTGAGAGATGAGATATATTTGATAGCAAGATTGCTAAAATTTTCCCATGTAATTGGTAGCATGACATTCCAATTCTTTGTAATAAAGAATTTAATAAGGGTACACATCGTAATAAAGACATGTTTTAATATTTTTGTGAGTTGATTGATATTAATGTGCAATATAGCTGTCTCCCAAGTAAGGGTTGATTTTTCATATCCCATCTTCTCTAATCTTACTCTCAAGGAACATCATAAGTTGTGTATCTTAGTACAGTTCCACATGACATGTAAAATATCAGCTGTTTGATCCAGACAATGGGGACATATAGGCGGAAAGTTAGGATTGAATTTATTTAATTTAGATAAGATATAATATAGATTGTTATTTACCATAATTTGTGTATAAAACAGCTTCTTGAAAGGAATGAATTTGATTGTATTTTCAATGGCTAGTTTCTTATTTTCTTCAGTCAGTGATTGATTTTTCATTTGCCAGTAGTTTGAAAATAATAAAGAATTCTGATGTTTTGCACTCATTACAATTTTATAAGTCCTAGAAATTGTTTTCCCTTTAATCGCAATATTTTCAAGTATTAATTTAACTAAATCTATGTTCTGTAAGTCAGTGTGTATTTGTGAGAATTTAGCATTTATAAGATGATGAAGTTGGTTAAGGATAATACTATATTTCATAGGAAGTTTGAGTGCAAGTCTCATTTGCCCCATGTTAGAGTCTTTCCACTGGTATATATCCCATATTGTGTAGTCTTTTATCAGGGGTAGTTTGTTAGATTTACTGGTTTATTATTTATTAGAAAATTAGGATTTAGGTGTAACAGTTGCATAAGGGCAAAAGTGTCAGCTAATTGCAATGATTTAAATAGTTTCTGTGTTGTAAGAATCATGTTTTTAATTAGTGGGTGTAAATTCTTCATGTATATGCTAGCCTGGTTTAAATTCAAGAATGGTAAGGATTTGATATTAAGGTCAAGGGATTTCAACTGTTCATACCAGATTTTGGTCTACCAGGGTGTCTAAGTATTTATATATGAGTTATAGTTTATTATTTGTATTAGTCTGTATACAGTAATTATACTATAGTAAAGCTTAAAATCAGGTAACCCCAATACCCCCTTATCTTTGGAGAGTACAAGTTTTGCATATTTAATTCTGGTAGATTTGAGATACCATAAGAATCTTGATATAACTTTTTCCATGGCAAGGAAGAAGTTTTGGGGAATATTTGAAAAGGTAGCATTTAATTGAAAGAGTATTCTTGGTAGAAAATTAATCTTGACAACACTATATTTTGACAGTAGAGACATATTAATATTCTTCCATCTATCCATATTGTTTTGAATACTAGTCCATGTAGTTAGTAGATTATTGTTTATAATATCTTTGAAGTATAAAGTAAATATTATTCCTAGATATTTTATCTGATAGTTTATTTTGATCTCACTCATAGGAAAGTATAATTCTTTATGCCCTATAGGATTGAGGGGAAATATGTGTGACTTGTTTAAATTTAAATTATAATTTGCTACTACTGAGAACTCATCAATAACTTTAAGTATTTTTGGGAGGTCAGTGGTGGGGAGTTGGAAGTATATATTTAAGTCATCAGCAAAGGCCGAGTATATAAAATTTGTATTATGGATTCTGGGAATATGATCAAAGTTTTTTTGTGAAATAAACAGAAGGAGGGGTTCTAGATAAAGATTAAATAGGTATGGCGAAAGAGGACATCCTTGTCTTGTACCATTGGATAAGAGTATAGGGTTAGTTATAAGTTTATTTACCTGTGTAGTGGTAGAAGCTTTCTGATAGAGAACCTGGATCATTTTAATGAATTCTTGAGGAAAACCATATAAAGGCAGTGTATTAAAGAGAAAGTAAGTTTACTCTATCAAAAGCTTTAGTTGCATCTACTGTAAGGGCATATCTGGGGCATTTATCCCTATTAAGTAGTCTTACAATGGTATCTAAAAGGAAGGTGTTGTCACTTGTTTGCCTGTTTGTCATAAAGCCCATTTGTTGTTGGGAAATAATAGAGGAGAGTATATTCTTAAGTCTATTTGCTATAACATGGGCTAATATCTTAAGATCAGTGTTTATGAGGGCTATTGGTCTCTAATTTGCTGGATCTGTTGAGTCAGAATGCGGTTTAGGAATCAACACTGTCTTGGAGTTATTTAAGTATTTGTCTGTTATACCATATTGCATTATATAGTTGAAAACTTTTAATAACACTTTTGAGATAGGTTCCATGAATAGCTTATAAAAATCCGATGTGTATCCATCAGGCCCAGATGATTTACCTAATTTTAGTTTGTTTATTGCAGCTTTTATCTATTTTAAATGTAACAGTGATTTTAAGAGTTTCTTTTGATCTTCTGTAATTTGTGGAAAGTTTATATTATGTATAAAATCCTCAAATCTGTCTGTAGATGATGATAAGGGTATATTGTATAATTTCTTATAAATATCTTCAAAAGCGTCCACTATATCTTGATCTTTATATTTCACCTGTCCTTCATATTTTATTTCTTTGATCCTAGGAGGCCCACTTTTTATGTTAATTAGTCTAGCTAGGAATTTTGATGGTGTTTGAGCCCATTCTTAATATTGATATACTGACCTTAATTCTAAGAAGGAGATATTTTCTAAATAGTGTTTGTGTAATTGTTTTTGCCAATCAATTATTTTTTCCTCAAGTTCTTTAGAATATTTTTCCTGAAGTTCTAGTTCAGCAGTGTTTATTTGACACTCTAGTTCATTCTTAAGATTGTTATACTTTTTTTGAGCCATGCAGATTTTTGAATAATAATACCCCTGATGACTGCCTTGGTAGCCGCCCATTGTATGTCATATGGAATTTGATTGGATATAAAATCATTTTGAAGTTGGGCTAGCACATTCTGAATTTCTTGTATAGTTTCTTGGTTTTGTATAATTTTAGGATTTAACGCCCAGGTATTGAAATAGGAAATATTTTGTTTATGAGCTTGAAAGTTTATTAAAAGTCTAATTTTGGAATGATCTGAAAGAGTTCTAGGTGATACAGCATAATTTACTTTGTTAGAAAGGAAAACAAGGGAAATCAGAAAAGCATCTATCCTGGGCCAAGTTTATGAGTGACTGAAAATAAAGTGAATCTTGATATTGTTTTATCATATTGAAATTTAACACAAGGGTCAACTAGTTCAAATGTATTTTGTAATTCTTCAAGTGCTGTAGTGGTAGATTGTAACTGCCTGTTTTTATTATGCGATCTGTCCTTATCTAGAGTTAGTAAAGCATTTCAGTCCCCACCTACAATAAACAGATGATTTGGGTATTTGGCTAATATATTAACAATTTCATAAAGGAAGAGCTGTTGATTTGAGCAGGGGCTATATATATTAAGAAAGAGTAATGGTTTGTTTAAAGTATGATATTCAGTAGTAAATAGTACCCATCTTCCCTTTGAGTCAGCTTCATAGGAAGAAATCTCTCCTTGGAAGGGTTTATTTACTATAATGGCCACTCCCCTGGACAAAGATCTATAATTTGCAGCAACTATTGTTTTAACCCACTTTCTTTTCCTTTCCTTAACCCAAAGTTGGTCATCTAAGTGAGTTTCTTGCAAGAAAGTTATATCAGCCTTAGTTTGGTATGTGAGGTGCATGATTAAATGTATTTTCTTTTTATCTACCATCCCTTTAACATTCCAAGAGTCTATGGTTATCATTTTTTATTAATATTGTTGAAGTTTCTCATTAGTTGATACACAAAAATACAGTTATAAACTTTTTCTGTTAGTGACTTCTATACTCCTAAACTCTAAATAGGTGCCTAACCACCCATCCCTCTGTATTTGTAAATGTGCATTAGTTAAGAAACTAAAATAAACTATTATTTTTAACAAGAAGGAGTAGATATATATCAGAGGGATGTCAATAATGCCCATACTGTTCCAAATGTGAACAGTCATCAGCTAACAGACTGTGTCCATCCTGCTCCTTTTATTATCTATATGCTGCATATTCATTTTTAGACTTCGTAAAATATTATATTAATTGTACCCTTAGATATTAAATAGAGAGAAAAGGAAAAGTAGCTTTTATAAAAAGTTTTGTAGTAACAGCAACATATTATAATTCTTAACATTTCAAGAGTTATTAAAGAGTTAACAAAACAATATTTTCAAAAACCAAGTACAATATATGTATATTTAAAGAAGGCATCATTTTAAAAATTCAACAACATTTGCATTATTCTTGCTAACAACAACTAACTGTGGTTCTTTAAAATGTATTGGAAACCATAAAAGCAATCATTGTGAACTCATATTATTAATTAACTAGTGCCATCTACTGGACAAACAGGAGAAAAAAAAAAGAAAAAAGAAAAATGTTTTTGTACCTTGCTCATAGACACCTTTAAAGGTAACTCAATGGTTATGCCAGTAGAATAATGATTATACATTTTAAACATTTAAAGAAGGCAGCACTTTAAAATTCAACAACATTTGCCTTATTCTTACTAACAGCAACTAACTGTGGTTCTTTAAAATGTATTGGAACTTCATTTAACATTGCACTGGCAAAAGCCATATAGATTCATCATTGTGTACTCGTATATTAATAATTAACCAGTGCCATCTACTTGAACAAACAGAGAGAAAAGAAAAAAAATGTTTTATACCTTGCTAATAGACACATTTAAAAGTAACTCAATGGTTATGTCAGCAGAATAATGATTATACATTTTAAACATTTAAAGAAGGCAGCACTTTAAAATTCAACAACATTTGCCTTATTCTTGCTAACAGCAACTAACTGTGGTTCTTTAAAATGTATTTAGATTCTAGACACATTTAAAAGTAACTCAATGGTTATGTCAGCAGAATAATGATTATACAGTTTACACATTTAAAGAAGGCAGCACTTTAAAATACAACAACATTTGCCTTATTCTTGTTAACATCAACTAACTGTGGTTCTTTAAATGTACTGGAATCTTCATTTAACACTGCACTGTCAAAAGCCATATAAACACATCATTGTGAACTCATATGTTAATAATTAACCAGTGCCATCAACTGAACAAACAGAGAGGAAGAAAAAAAAGAGAAATGTTTTTGTACCTGCTCATAGACATACTTAAAAACAACTCAATGATTATGCCAGTAGAATAATGAGTATACATTTTAACTGAAACTACTTATGTTTAATATTTACAGTACTTAAACTATTATATCAAAGGTTATATCCCATTTTTAAGTGTAATTTAACACTTCTTTTTTGTAAGCTGTAAATGCACTATGCAGACAGTGTTAGGTAGCTTTGTAACTTTTAAATGTAAAGACAGTTACTAAAATACAGTACCTCAAGTATTACAGTGAAGCAAAGAGGTTTTCTTTACAGGCAAGTAAGCAGAGTTATTTAAAACACATTCCACATCCATTTGTTTAAAATTTCCCATAAGAGTGGTATATTCTTCTGTCCTGTAGTTCTTTGGAGCTGTAGCACTTGTTTAGCCTTCCAAATGTTGTTTTTGGATCAAACAATATGAAAAGAGTTGTCTCAGGCAGGATTTACTTTGACGAGATGCAGAAAGGTGGATTTTGCCTGGTCAGGTGTTTCCAAGGATATTTTTCTTCTTTGTAATAAAATGTTAAAGTTGCAGGATATCTCATTTTGAAATGAATCTGATTTTCAATGAGGTAATTGCAGTATTTGCTGAGTTTCTGTCGATTTTGTTTAATTTGTAAAGGAAGATCTTGAGTAATCATAATTGTATGTGCTCTCCATGTAACATTCTTTTTAATCTTATAAGCTGACAGTATCTGTTGAACATGTGCTGAATTAAGCAGTCTGATATAGATTTGTCTAGGAAAATCACTTGTTTGTGTATGCTTTATAGCTCTGTGAGCTCTTTCAATCACTATCTCATCCAGGAGATTTTTATTAGCCAGAAGAGAGCTTAGTATTTATTTTATTATTGGAATAAGTTGTGAATTATCAAAGCTCTCTGGAATACCTCTTATGATAAAATTATTTCTCCGGCTTCTAGCTTCCAAGTCTAACATTTTTTGCTGTAATTCTTTAATTATGGTGTCATTGGTTCATGCTTTTTGTTGCAGTTCATTTATTTTTAGCTCATTGTCCATAATTTTAGCTTAATTTTGTTCAAGCCTAAGCACAATTTGGTCCAGAGTAGAGCCAAATGTAGTTAGCTTATGAGAGAAACCAGGTTTTGGGGACTTGGTTTATGTTCATGGGGATAAAGTGATATGAAGATAGCCATTTAGTTTTGATTTTGTTTTTGCAACCTAATATTAAAATGGAGGAGTTCTGATATACTTTTAATTAACAAGGTGTTTATGTAAGGTATGAGGTGGATGCAAATGTAAAAGGACAGCAAATGCAGCTAGATTCTTGTGGATTAGTAAACTGGTAGTGGATGAGAATTAGTTGGATGTGTAGAGTAGGGGAAGTCAAGAGGGTTAAGAGTAGAGGTACTAGCACAAAGAGAAATTTCAGGGAATGCATAGTGAGAATGGAAAATAGTATGGTCTAGGGGAGTATTTCTAATATTTGATTTTAGGTAGCTGGGGAAAGCTATGGAGTACAAGGGTTGTGTAGAGGCTTTGGTAAAGTGAGAGTTTATTTGGTGAAGGACGTGATTTAAGAAGGTCAACAGTGAGAGTAGGAAGTGAATGTAGTGATAAATTTGATGAAGAAGAGAGTGGAAAAGAGTGTAGTAAAATAGAGATGCAAGAGTAAATATTATAGACATTGGGGAATTTGTGTTGGATATAACAAGTAGGTTTGGATATAGTTTGAAGTTGTGGTGGGTAGGCTGAGATAATAGATTGGTTCTGTAACTTTATTAGCCTTATAAGGTATACTTGAATTTACCTTTATGGAGAAGATGAGGTTAGAGATAGTGGATCAATGGGTGATGTATAAAGTTGTTGGGCAAAGACTATATTGAGGTGGAAGAATTTTTTGGAGAGATGGGACAGATTTTAGCTGACAGATGATAGGCAAGGAAATGGAGATTGCAAATTTTAAGTATAGATTATGTGGGAGTGTGTGGGAATTCTGGGTAAGGTAGGGTAAGGGAGTGGAGTGAGACCAAGCAATAATGATGGCAAACAGATCAAGGCCCATCCTGACCTATGGAACTGAGCATTCCAAAAGCAATCAGTATGACTATGCTTTGTAAAATAATCTCACATGAAAAAAGAGACAAATTGCAACTAAACATATAAACTTATGCAAGGAATTGTGTAATTTTTCTGGGGCTGGAACACTTAGAGTATATTTGAGAATTACTGTAGGAGACTTTCATTGGGTTATTGCATCACACAAAACAGACAGTTCTTGCCAGGTAGATAAAGCAATAACTCAACTGGACTCCCTAGGGGAATAGTAGCAGTATAAAAGACATCTACACTACTAGCTCATAGTGGGTGCAGATGCTAGTTTGACAGTTTTTCCAGGTTAGGAATCATGAGGGTCACCCTTGCCTTTGTGTCTTCATGGATGTTGTAGTTACTAGTATCTGTAAAATGTGACGACCAAAGTAAAACAGGCATGACGGGTATAGAAATGTTATTATGTAGGTATAGTAATGGACAGTTTATTTTCTACCCTTTCAGTTAATACTGATTAAAAAAAAACTTTTGATGCTATATCTTATGATGGCATCTTGGAAGCATTAAGTATGCATGAAGATAATTGTTATTTAATTAAATGTGTCTTTGTTTCAATGTTTTAATATGATTGTACAGCAAGTTCAAAGTCTCAAAGCAAGCCTACCTAGGAGCTTGCATCAAATATTTAAACTCATATACCTTGTCCCCAGAATAACCATCCATCTGTACCTTAAGTTTTCAAAAAAATGTAGTTTGCCTTATTTCAAGTGGAAGAGAATTCTGTATTATACCCAATCTATAGCTGAAGGAATTATTCAAGGTTTGTTGTAGCCACATGCTGATTAAGAGTTAAAGTCATTATTCGTAATATTGCTTATGTGATGTAAACTTCAAACCTAGTGTTGCTGCCAGTGTTTCATTTTTAAGGCATTTAAATATCCAAATGTAGTCTACTCCAAGCAGTTTGTATTTAACTGAATAGTTTCACTTCAGTCTGCCTTTTCTTATATGAAAGATGCTGCACTCCAGCTATCTTCCTAGAAAATGTGTTTTATTATTTTGCCATGCTTTGTGTGAGAAGCTGAATTATGCATACAAATTTGTCTGCTATACTCTGTATATAGGGGGCAGTATTTTTCCTTCTTTACTATTAACAGAGTATGGGACCTATCTCATAATTCCATAGCAGCATCTGAAGAAAGCCAACATGTGATGATCAAAACAGAAGATGATCATCAACTTACACCCTAGATCTTTCATATTTATTTATTTGATTTTGGAATTACTTATTGATTAATGGCATATTGATACCTATTATTACTAACACAAAAATGAAAAGCCTTACACTTTGCTGTATTAAAAATATACATTGATATTAGATCAACTATATCAAGAATTTATCAGCTTTTGTAACAGTCTTTGTTCACCATCACTACCAACAATGGCCTCCTAACTTTGATGTTATCAGTATACTTGCTTATCAATGTAAATCAGTACTTGTTTTTTGTTGTCAAGAGGCTGGCAGATTGTATTGGAAATGCCTATCAGCAATTAAACAGATACTGACAAATTGCAACTGCACATAATCTGGTGCATGAACAATGGCCTATGAATAAATTACAAAAAAGTAATTAAGTTCAGGGCTTGAATACTCACTGAGTGGTAACGGAGTAACTTTCTAAGCTAATTACTATTCACAAGTTTAATAATGAATTAGCTATTGTCCGAAATGTAGTTTGCATACTTGGGAAATGAAACCATATAATGTACTGAATAAAGTATTCTTTTATCAGAAAATATTTTGGATAGCTGCTTTTATTTCACAACAAGGAAAACCATAACACATTCTATCTTGGTCTCTCTGTTTCGCAAAAGACTAGGGCTCTAAATGCTAACCACTAAGGTAATACCTCTAAGAGGACTGACGTCAATATTTTACCCAAAAACGCGTGGTTTACACTCTAAATGCTTATGCTTTTCTCCCTGCTACACGACCAAATAGAATAGAAACTACACTACAACTGACATAAATTCATTAGGTCACCATGTATATAAGATGTATGTTGATATGTGTTGTGATACTATACTTTGTAAATATACAAACACCACCTAAATATCATATACTCTGTAAATATATGCCTATTGTTCAAATTATCATGTACTCTGTAAATACTTGTATGTTGTTTGTACACTGTCATTCAGTGTAAGTGCAATCTGTATGATTTCTGTAGAAAAATAAAAGATTTTCCTCACTGGGCATCAGATGGAGGGGGTATAGCTAAATATAGTAAGAATGATGGTAAACAAAGGTAAAATAAAATAAATACATTGTTTGTTGTTTTGACACCATTGCATAACATACAGAGAGTAGAAATCAAAAGTTTATATAAAACTATGGTGATCTTTTAAAGTTTTATAAAATCCAGAGGACATATACTGAAAAAATCTGGTAGTGAGTGTGACTAATGAAAGTGTCCTATAATACTAAACTGAGGAACCTTATATTGTATTGGGTAGTCTAGATATTATTAGGGGTAAGCTATGTATGCCATAAAGGTTTAGTGAAGATGCAGTACTAGCTTTGTTTTGGCAGTAAATTTAAGAAAGAACTAAATCAGGTCTGTCAATGCTTCTCTTGTAGAAATGCATGTTATAAGTGCTAAGCAGTATTGCTTTTCTATCATGTATCTATGCTGTTGAATAGGTTACCATTTAATATAAGGCAAACATGGAATTTGTATTCATTTAAATGTTCATTGGATGACTACATGCGTGTGCGTGTGCGTGTGTGTGTGTGTGTGTGTGTGTGTGTGTGTGTGTGTGTGTGTGTGTGTGTACTGGGGCAGGTTTGCTAGGATTTAAGCTACTTGATGCATGTGCCAGGAGATGCTGCTGTTTCCTCTAAGAAATGTATGAAATTTTCAATATGGTGGATTCTGTGAAACACTGGCATGGTGATACTTTGCTGAGAGATGTGTGATCTCTCCTCATCTCAGTGGTGATTGGATGCCTTTCTCCTCTTAGCCTTCCCCCCACACAGACTGTCATTAACAGGAGTACATTTTGTAATCAGTCCTGACAGACAAAAGGGGTCATCAAGCCTGCAAGCTCTGTATCACTAAATAATGAACAAGTAGAACCATGCCCGCATGAACCTATGCAGTCAACAGAGACACAGGAAGAAACACTTAATTACATAAATGTAAATATAATATGTACACAACATAAATAAAACATAAATATATGTTCCAAAAGTGAAATCAGGTAGTTAGCTTTAACTGAATTTAGTTTCAGTGATGTAACTAGACTGCGTTATGTTTATTTTACATGAGGTTCTGGTGTTTCAACTGAAAAGAAACCAAGAAAACAGCTTGTAGGATGCAAACGCAATTGTTAAAATTAGCTGCTAATAAAGGGAATTTACCTAAGAGCAGTATACGCAAATGCGACAGTCTAAATGCCCTACTCAATGTATGTAATGAAATTGCTGTCTACACACACTAATTACACAAATTGTTAAAGAAGTAGCACATAAATCTGATGTTGAATTTGTCTAAATGCAGCACATATGATTGATGAAGAATTTTACTAAGAATGAATGCACTGAAGAATAAATGTTTATAACTATATATATATATATATATATATATATATATATATATATATATATATATATATATACAATTAATTGAATTATATATTCTGCAGATACAGACTAAACTCTACTTTTAAACACCTGCATACTGCAGATGGTTAAAAGTAACTATCGGACAGTTGTTTTGTGGAAGGGAGGCAAATATCTGACAACATTATTAGACCAATGATAAGCAGAGGGATGCAGAATGTAAGAAAATATATCTGTTGTTACTGGATCTTGATGTGGAGAAAGAGTTCAACAGAGTAAGCTGGTATTTTATGAGTAGGGCAATGGAAGCATTTGCATTCCCTGATACATAACAAGGTTAATTAGGGGGATATAGGAGGAAATGGAGGCAAAAAGTAAAGTGCGGAAGGTTCCTTTCTAATATGCTGTGTCTAAACAGAGGAACCAGGTATGGGTATCATCTTTCCTTTTTGTTATTTGCATTATATTTAGAGCCACTGGCAAAGAAAGTAAGGGACTCAGAAATTCAAGAATATAATTGGTATGGTAATCAAGAAAAGTTGGCTGTATTTGCAGACAGTATTATTTTCAACCTGATAAAACCAGAAAAGGACATCTCAGTGTTGTGGAACATTGTGAGACAGATTCAAGTCTTTTCAGGATATAAAATTAATAAAGACAAAAGAAAGAATATAGCTGTAAACTATGTCACCACATGTGAATTGGTTCAGTAATATCCATATTTATGGGGACATGATATAATGAAGTATCTAGGAGTATGGGTTAAAAGGGATTCTGGTATGGCAGCTAAGAACATGTGGGAAGAGACCAAACAAAAGATAATCTAAAAACTGAGAAGCTGGAAGCCCTTGTTTATGGATGTGAATAGCAAGATACATGCAGTGAAAATGTTTTTAGCCACTTTAGTGTTATATACAGGTCAGGAATATTTTTATCAAGCAGAGGAAAACTTATGGATAGTAATTAGTAAAGACTTGAATGATTTTATCTGGAAGGGGAAGAGGGCAAGGGTCAAGTGGGATAAGTTGATGCTTCCAATAGACCAAGGTGGTTTAGGATTACCTGATCTGAAGGGATATTTTAGAACTACACAGTTACATCTCATATACATAACACAAGCAGAAAGCTCTAATTCAAAGTAGAAAAGGATGATGATGAATTAGGGGGAAAATTAAAAAAAAGAAACAAAATGGGATATTGAATGCAGATCATTAAGGAGAATAACAACAGCCATACAAAATATTATAGTTATAAAGTAGCAGAAAGTATTCTAAGAACCAAGCCAACACAAGGAAAGAGAAAGGAGATTCTGCCAATAGGGATGACTGCAATTAGGGGTACATAGAATAGGCAAGAGGGTGTTGGAATTTACAGGGGAAAACTGACAAATAAACCAAGTTATTAGGAGTAAATAACTAGAGAGAGAAATGTAGTAGAGTGGGAAGAGGCCAAGAAGGCATTTGATCTACAAGTTAGAGACTGCCTTCCCTATCAGAGATTGATGTCAGAGTATAGAAAAGAGAAAGGGATAGGGGAACTATAAGTGAAAGATCTGTTCTGGTAGAGCTTTTAGTTGAGTCTAGAACAGAAGCTGCTTTAAAAAAGGGAGAATTAGTAGAACATATAAAACATTGCACAATAACTATGGGAATCAGTCAGAGGAGGTTAGAAAAGATTGGGAAGAGAGGCTGGATAAGCAATTCACAAGGAAAAAATAGGAGGGAATATGTATGGCTCACAAATGTGCAACAAAGTTTAAATGATTTAGGATTTTTGCTTGAAAGTATTTGCATATGTATGTTTATACCCCAAGCAGATTCTAAAGATGGCAAATGTTGGTGGTGTGATGGTAAAGAAAGAGGCAACTGGGAACGCTTATTCTGGGAGTGCAATGAGTTGGCAGGCTCAAACAATCCGTACAGAAACTCTATTATAAATTGTGGGTGAACAAGTTGGTGTAATTGAGGAAATGATTTGTTGAACTAGGATACAACATCTGAATTGCCTAGACATAGTATGTTTTATCTTGCTGCATGCCAAAAAAAAGCAATTACTAGAAAATGGAAATCAAAGTCTAAACTAACTGTACTTGAAGTACTGAATATTGTAACAAAGATAAAAAAACTAGAAGTTGGATATTTAGAAAAGGGTAGGGGCACATTATATAGAAAAATGGAAATTGTTGGAACAATACACACAGAGTAATAATCTGGAGGAGGAGTGAGGTTTAAGGGAAGGCAAGAACTGATCAATTTATGTAATGTTGGATTGATAATTGTATATAAAAATATATGTGATGTATAATGTTTGTATCTATGAACATATTAACATGGTTTGTATTCCTTCATATAAATGTATGTTTGTCTATGTCTTAAGTGATAATCCAGTAAAGGTGTAAAAACAACAACAACAAAAATAATGAGCTTAACTAAAAAATGTAAACATTGGACATATTCACAACAAATGGAGACTTACAGCATATAGTTCACAAGCTGCTGACAGCTAATTGAACACAAATTGAGGATTATACATCAAACAGATTTGAAACAATCTATGTGTGCCAAATCATTGAATAGCACCATTTAAAGCAGTTTGGGTAAGTTTTCTAGGGTAAAATAACATTTTAGTTCAATAATATTAAAAGTCTAGGGCAGTAAATGTCAATTTGATAAACAATGCCCTTACCCTGAGTAGTTAAGCCATAAGTGGAGAGAGAGGAGGTAGTGGTCTGTTATAGGAACAGAAACTTTGATACCAGTGGGCACAGACAGGTGAGTCAGCTATGAATAATGTATGTGCTAACAAGATCTAACCTGTGTACCAGCCAGCTACCCAGCCCACATGCAAACCAGGATTTTACCATATGTTTCATTGAGAAAGCAATCAGATGATGCAGATTTTAGCCCAGGCATAGAGAAATATGCGATCAGTGTAGGTGACAGACAACTAAAACAAATACTGGCACCAGGGTGCAGGGGCAGTTACAAGTTAAAGGAGAGATAGGGAGGAGGAAAGATGGGGGCTTCTATAGGAGTTTATTTGTATAGTAATAGTTGTCTAAGTATTAGCCAGCCTTGATTTAGATGAAGCTGGCAGTGCAATAAAAACTGAGGAAAACAACTGGTACTGCAATCTCATTTTGGATAAGTAAGCCCAGTAGTAATCAGAGGAAATGTAAAAATGAGATTGTGCCTTGATACAATAATGCATTAAATATTATTTATCTTTATGACCATAATAGTTGAACATGTGAGTCTTTCCTTCCTTTCTAGGGATGAGTTTCCAAAATAAACAAAACAAAATTTTCTGTTTTGCTAATAGTAGGTAGTATAGCATTGCTCTAATTGTTGAATTTTGAACAGCAGCAGCACTTGATGTCTTTGAGAACTGCATATTAGTGTCAATCTGTTAAATTCTTATATGCTTCTTCAGGATACTCAGCTTTTGCATGCAGACAAATGCACAATAAAAATAATGAATAAAATACTCATAAGAGGTAAAAAATATCGACTGGAAAGAAGCACAAAATGTGCTAGTTGGTGGCAAAATGTTTTAATGCATGCAGTCTGCCTATAGATTAATAGTCATGCTCATTATATTAAAACTATTTAATATAAGGGAAGCAAAGCAACAGAATAACTGTGTTATCCTTAATTAAAAACTCATTACATCTGAGTAATGCCTCCAAGTGCATCTGCATTTAACTTCTACTTACTCCTCTAGGCGCCAAATATTGCTTGCTCATATTTGCATACATAATTCCAAAACCATGCACTGCGGAAGGTTTTAAAATATTTCATCTTAAAACCTGCATAATGGAAAATTCAACTACATTAATATTTGGCCTCTGCCTAGTGCAGGTAAAGCAATATTAACTGATATTTTTATGATATTAAGTTATATAGATATAATGGTCACATTTTTTTAAATATCTCAACAACCAAGTAATATGGGCAGAACTTCTTAGCCTCATATGAAAGCTCTCTGCTAGATGAATAAAATGCTGCTGACAGTATGTGTGTAACTTGAGTGGCTGCAGAGATATTGTACGTTGTTTAAGAAATATTACCAATGTAATAGTTATTCCCCAGGATTCAGCAAGCAGCCATGCAGGAATAAGTTATTCCTGCACGGCAGGGACCGTTCCTGTGCAGCACGGCAGTGCGCTATGCATATTTATGAAGGTGCGCCACTGTGCTGTAAAATGGACATGGTGCTGTGCATGAGTGCATGGGGTGTGTCTGAGAGCAGAGCTCTCACTATACATATGCCCCCTGCACTCCAGAATTGCCATTCGGCAATTATAAATGAGCATACCTGTCCAGATATTTTGCTCTAAGAAGTTGACAGGTATGCTCATTTATAATTGCCGTTCAGCAATTATAAATGAGCATACCTGTCAACTTCCTAGAGCAAAATATCTGGACAAAGCCTAAATTGATGGGGGGACAAATAGGGACAGATTTTAAATATATGAGAAAGTTGATAGAATAATAGGTTTTGCATTAGCATGAATTTTCTAAAGGATGTGGAGTCTTAAACTCAAGTGTTTGTCATTATTTAATGACATCAATCCTCAGCTATTTGCCAGAAAGCAACACACCAAAAATATGAGTCAAAAATCTGGACAGTCTGTGAAAACCTGTACACTTGAGAGGTATGCAAAAAAGTGAGAATGCCCCCAACCCATCAGGATAAGAAATCTGGACAAAGCCATAAGGGACAGTAGTCCCACAAAGCAGAAAGTTGATAGAATAACAGGTTTAGCATTAGCAGGGATATTCAGAAGGGTAGAAATAAAAAAAACACAACGAATACATTTTTTTTATAACTGCGATAAAGTTTAAGCATAGCTGTGCTGGCATGCCCGTCACTTAGCTAAGCTTAGTCCAGCTTAAACAACACCAGAAGTTAAATAGGAAGAGACATCCAACTTAAGCAGTGCTGTAATAGTGTAGTGGTTAGAGTGTCCACTTTGCAAACAACCATTCACAGTTCAATTCCCATTGTGCCCTATTCATCTTTTACATGTGAAAGCAGTACATAAACATTTTTTTTATAATTAGCTACGACATAACATGTATGTGTTAATCAGAGTACTATAGTAGGTCCAGATGTGAGGTGTCAGTGTAATAAAGTTGTGAAACCCCCATATAGACACAAGTGCCCCCATACAGTATAGTCAAACAGGAATACATGTAATGAAAGCACACTGGGGGATGTCAGGGACAGCAAACAAATTTATAATATGTAGTGAATGATGAATGCATCCCATACAGCAGATAGTCTATAAAATAAAAAAATGCAATGCTAAGCATTGCACAGCACTGCTTACCAGGTGTAAGCATTGTGTAAATATGACTGCTAAGCACTGAGTAGCCCAATTAAGTGGATTTGCACATTGGTTAGCAAAGCTGAACCTGCCCCTTTAAGCACTGCCAACCTTAGCTAAGCAGGTTTGCCAGTAGCTTAGCTTAGTTCAGCATATTCAAAACTGTCCAATCATGGCAAAGGGCATGAAATTGGCCGTATTTAAACCCTGCAGGCAGCAGCGGCCTTAGGTCAGGTGGTGCCCTAGGCAAAAGGGCTCCATGGCACCCCCCACACCACCCAGGTGCTCTCATCCCGGTCTACCTACACCAAATAAATACTGGAAAAGCACCCATGCAACAGCGGCACCCTAGGCAGCCATCTAGTTGGCCTATGCCTAAATATAGCTCATAACTGATTGCAGCTTCCCACTGTAGGCAGTATGGAAGGAGTTGGAGAGGCCATGTGCTTTTGGGCGCAGCACTGGGGCATGCAGGATTCCAAGGTCATGGTAGGACTCCTGGTAAAGAATCATGATGAGAGACTGCTGCAGGGCCAGTACCAGGAGTCCCAATATAAAATGGAAGCCTGGGACCATCTCACCCATGATCTCACCAGTGCCACTGGTATCCCTCGGACTGGTGAGCAGGTCCAGCACCACTATGCCGACTTAAAGAAGAGAAAGAGGGAGGTTTTGGACCAGTGGGTCCAAGAAGCAAGGCAGAGGGGTGATGTCCCAGCACTGTGTAAGTATTCATATCAAGAACTGTTTACTAAAGTCCAACCTGTTTATGTGATGGATATGTATGCCTAAATATTTTTTTATTCCCTTTACAGCTGCAGCTGAACGGGCTGTGAATGAAGAAGCCTATGGTAGCATGTGGCAAAGGCTGCATTGTGAGGCTGGTGAGTAACAATCCTGCTTATAGTAGTCATACCAAATAAATATAAAGTATTAGAAAGTCACCTGGCAGTATAAAAACTGTGTATGGGTTGTACTGGATAAACCAGACAATATGACAGTAATAGTCCCATATAGGTCATATTTCAATAAAACCATAACTGCCTGCCAATAAAGTTCTAACTCCTGGACTGGTTGTGTTTACTTTGCTATTGCATGACATTTAGTGCTGCAGTCTCTGAACAGTAATGTTTTTTAACCACTGTTACCCACACTGTGTTACATAAAACATATCTCTAGTAATGTCTGTATAAGACTGTTGTTAAGTACAAGGTATGATTGTGCAAACAAGAGAGAATTAGATATAAAACACTGAAGAAAGAGGCAGCAGTTTCTAAATAGCTCAGTGTGATAACATCCACATTGTTGTATTTTTAGCACACACAGCCATGGTTCAAATGCTGGGAGTGGTCTTAGTAAGCTGTATGCATAATCATACATCTCAACTGTACACATGTTTGCACAATGTCCAGATAATTGGCTCATATATTAGGCCTGATCCTCTGTCTCCCTGGCATGATCCCAGAATCGTAGCCACTAAATAATGACATACATTTGATTTTCAGACATCAAATCCTTCAGAAAATGTATATTAAAGCAAATCCTGTTACTCTAGCAACTCTCCAAGTTTATAAGAGCAACATTCAAAATATGCCCCTATTTGTACCCCCATGTTGGCATGCTTTGTCTAGAGTATGTGCATTAAGAGATTGGGAGGTATGTGCATAATATTAACTAGGAATCTGGGAATATGTGTAGAAACAGCCAGGTAGTGTTAAACATTCCCTCCACAGGTCTTTCAGATATGAAAACTGTAACTGCCTGGCAATAAAGTTTTAAATCCTGGACTGGTAGTGTTTACTCTGCTATTGTATGGTCTGACATGAAGCATTCAGCAACATCTCATATCAGAATAGGACTGTTGTGTCAACCACTTTTCTCACACTGTGAAAGAATAAGGAATCAGCGTAAAACACATTCTGAGCAATCTTTTTCCCCCCAGCGCCATCCCTACAGGGATGTCCCGAGGAACAACAGGAACCAGTTTCAAACACAGGTTCAGTTTTGGGAATAGATAGCATTGAGGCTGACATTGTTACTGATCTCACTGGTTGTACTGATCCCATATGCCAAAAGGAAGGTTACACTATCTACAATTACAGTTCTTTGCACATCACTGACATTTACTTTGAACTTTTTACAAAGGGTTTTAAATATGTTCTGAATAGGAGCAGCAATGTCACCCAAGTGATCATGGACCTTAAACTTTTCATGAGGAAATTGAACCTTGAGCATTTATTGGGAAACCAAGATTTTTCCATTCATGATGAACTTCATAGGAGTAGCATTTTCAACCCCCCTTTGCACCCTCAACTCAAAAATTTGGAGAACAGGATAGAACAAAAAGTTAGGTACTATTGTAGACATGCTAGATATGTTCCTAATTTAACTATTCCTGAAAGCAAATTGTTGTACAATCTCAGACAAAATACCAACATTAGAGTTATGGAGCCAGACAAAGGGGGTGGAATGGTTATTATGGACCAAGTCATCTATGAGGGTAAAATGAATACAATTTTAAACAATGAGTCTAGATACTGCCCTGTATCCCTCAATGAAATAAATATAGCTTACCAAAAGATTGACTTGGCCATAAAAGATCTTTTGGACCAAGAGGCTATTGATTATAGTACCTATACATTTTTGGACAACTCACAACCTAGGGTGCCTTCCATATTTGGTGTACCCAAGGTACATAAGAACATACATGATCCACCACTGAGACCCATTGTGGTGGCTCAAGGGTCTAAAATTTCTCCGCTTTCAAAATTTTTAGACTATAAATTCAAAAGTTTATGGCCTAAAGCCACTCATTTGCTCAAGGATTCTTGGGAATTTTTGAGACAGGTCACCCCTGAACTTTGGGCCCCTAATCTAAAATTTCAGACCATAGACGTTGTGGACCTGTTCTCTGTGATACCACAGGAAACAGGTCTATTATGGTTAGAAGAGGCCCTTACATAGTTCAAAGGCTAGTAATAATGATATCTTTGTCATCTTGGAGCTCATGGAATTGGTTTTACATCACAATTTCATTCACTTTTCAGGTGAATATTACAAACAAACATCAGGTGTGGCTATGGGGGCAAATTGTGCCCCCACATATGCTGATATTATTCTTTCTGTCTGGGAAAATAAATACATGCTCAACAGTCCCTTCAGGAAATATTGGGTAGCCTATTTTAGGTTTTTAGATGATATTTGTATTTTCTGGACTGGACCAGATGTCCTTATCAGGGACTTTATGGAATATCTAACAGCTACTACTAATTTTCTTACATTTACACACCATGTTCAGGTCGATAGAGTTGAATATTTGGATGTCTTGCTTAGTATTGATTGTGATGACAAATTTAGATCTGCTGTATATAGAAAACCTACGTTTTCTAACAGTTATATACACTATGACAGCTCACATCCCATGCATCAAAAGAGAGGCATCGTCAAAGGTCAATTTGTCAGGATCTCAAGGATGACGTCCAACGACCATGATTTCCTGTTAGAGTGTGATAAATTATTTCAATTGTTTCAAGACAGGGGTTATCCAAAAGAATTTATAGGCAATATATGTGAAC
Source organism: Protopterus annectens (assembly GCF_019279795.1). NCBI lineage: Eukaryota > Metazoa > Chordata > Ceratodontiformes > Protopteridae > Protopterus > Protopterus annectens. The sequence goes on along the minus strand of NC_056739.1, from coordinate 953,429,094 downwards.
AGGTCAAGGAAGGAAGAAAGAACAGGTTCCGACCAATTTTGGGGTTGGGCATGACCTACAACAATTCCAGCAAGGAGAACAACAAGTTGGATTTCAAAAAGGCCTTCATTACGCAATACAGTGCTAATTCTAGTAGTATTAGGGATATCATCTCCAAGGAATGGGGAACTTTTACTGAAGTCACTGATTTGTGTAACTTGCATGGTAAGGACATGAAGACGGTTTTTCGAAAAGGGAGAAGTATAAAGAATATACTAGAAATGGGTCCCTTTCAATACCACTCAACCCGTCCACGTAAAGGTACTTTTAAATGTGGGTCATGTGCACAATGTTCATACATTATGCATGCTGAACAAGTATTTCTTTCTGCCAAAAACAGGACTATTAAGGCCATAGCATATTATAACTGCAACAGCCAAGGGGTGGTGTATTTGGCTATGTGTACCATCTGCCCGGCATATTATGTGGGAAAGACTGAGTGTACTTTAAAACGCAGAATTTATTAACATATGCACGATATACAAAAAGAAAACAATACTAACGCCTTGTTCAAACATACATCTGCATGTCCCACAGCAAAATATCAATTTTTTGTGCTGGAAAGTATTAACAAGGATCCAAGGGGTGGACCGTGGCAGGCAATACTAGAGCAGAGAGAGACCTTTTGGCAAATTTCCTTGGAAGCCAACAAAGAGCCTGGCTTAAATGATTATATATCCATTAAGCCTACATTAAAATTAAAAGCGATCATAATATAGGGTCCATGACATATCAACACCAAGATATATAAATATATTTTAAAAAACTTGTCCACATCATTCAATTTAACTATATTACATTCAATACATCTGTATGTTTCAATTTTAAAATTTTCTAAAAACTTTTTAATGTTTTTAACATATATTTTTTATTTTTTATTTTTATTTATAAATTTCATATATTAATGCAGTATTTCTATGATGTTTCTTCTTTAAGACTTGATTGTCTTGATTAGGTGTATTAATTGATTAATGTATATAAGCTGTGAGGTTATTTTATCAAGTTGTCTGATGAAGTTGCATTTTTGTGACGAAAACGAGTGTTATTGTGAGTTACTTGCGTCAACCAGTGTTAATAAACCTGTGTTTGGATTTTACTTGGATATTTATTGGCATATCATCTCCACCAGTGTTGGTTTTCAGTTCTTGGTTTTTTCACCAGCATTTGCTTCCGTTTATTTGATTTTCTCACACTGTGCTACATAAAAATATGCCTAGGAATGTCTGCATAAGACTATTGTAATTACAAGGTCAGATAGTACAACCAAGTGAGATTTACAAAGAAAATACTGAGGAACTGACAGTGGTGTCTAAATACCTCACTGTGATGAACCAGAATTTGTTGTATTTTTAGCACACCCAACCATGGTTTGAATCCTGGGAGTGGTAGTAAGCTGTATGCATAAATCATACCCCTCAACTGTACATATTTACCCAGAATGTCCAGATATTTGGCTCATATTTTTGGCATGTTCCTCTTTTTTTCCTTGGAAATTGATGGGATGATCTCAGGATTGTAGTCACAGAATAATGACATACATTTGAGTGTGAGACTTCAAATCCATCAGAAAATGTATATCCTGTTACTCCTGTTACTCTAGCAAATGTCTAAAAGTTTATTAGAGCAATATTTAAAATATGTCATTATTTGTACCCCAGTGTTGTCAAGCTTTGTCCAGATGTTGTGCATTAAGAGATTGAGAGGTATGTGCATAATTACAACAAGGAATCTGGGAATATGTGTAGAAACAGTCAGGTAGTGTTAACAAACATTCCCTCCACAGGTCTACCACATAAGACAAGTAGAATTTAACCAGTCGAAGTATACACTGTATACAAACATACCACTGCCCAAACCAAGGCCATAGGGTATTGTAATAATACTTGTAGAGCAATGATCATTAAAGTTGTAAGTACTGCAAGGATATATAAGTTGTTAATTGACATCTCTCTCTCTCCCCACCATATCTGCAACAATACTCTAAGCACACAAATCACTGGGTATGTTTACACCAAACCTACTGTTGGGACATATGTCCTATTGTTTAATAAATATTTAAATGTGTTTCTATTAATGTTCCATGTTGAATACTATCATTGGTGGCCTGTTGCTATCAATGTAACCAGCATGCCATTGTAATGGTCACTGTGGTTCCATGTGGTGCCATGCAACTTTTCCAAATCTGGTGTTTTGGGTTAATGGGAATATCTATGCATGCTTTTATAACTAATCCTGGATTGTGTCGACTATTACTAACCCACATATGTTCTAAAACTGCAACAACATAGCACATTTTGGAAGGCTAGTCCCAGCGGGCCCACCACTCCCACCTCATCTGGCCACGGCACCGGGCCCCAGCATGTCTGGGACCCACCCCGGGACCTCCTCATCTGCTGGTCCCTCACCACCTTTAGGTGGAACCACCTCAGGGGATGGGGCTTATCCCCCCTGGGAGTGGATGCAGACAGGATCCTGTCATCTGAAATCAGGCCCGGGTCTCTTGCATAGGGAGTTCCGGAGAGAACTGGGAGATCTGCTATGCCAGCTTGAGGGCCATGTGGTGCAATTGGAGGGTAATCCTGACCCTCCTGCTCAGCCCCCAGCACATCCACCTTTGGAGCCATGAAGGTAGAGTGGTGACTGCCCATGGGTGGTGCCCTCATTCCCACTGTTACCATTTGGGGGCTCATAGGTTCATAGGTAGGTACTAGGCTATCTGCCCGAGGGCTTTTATAAGCCTAGCCAGAGTGTGTCGGCTTTCGCCACCCCATTGATTACTTAACTGATCCTCTGTCAAGCAGAGCCAATGAAGTGATTCCAGGGGTGTATTTTCTGTTACCCATCCACTCGTCAAGGTTTCTGTTGAAGAGCGTTAGTGAGGGGGCTCTGCCTGATGTAGTTTGGAATTTTGTTCCAAAGCATGGGGAGTCTCTGTGATGGGAATCTGTCCCTCCAGCATGTTCTATTTATTTTTGTTGCGAGGTTTAGCTCACCAGAGCGCATGGCTCACATTGACTTGTTTTCTTTAGGTGGAGCATGTCCATCAGTTCTGAGTTGGACATGACTTTGTAAGTCAGGCAAAGATCACCTCTGAGTAAGCGATATGCCACTGAGTACAGCCAGAGTTTTTTCAGTTGGGGCTGCATAGGACATACGTTTGAGGCCAGTAATCCTCTTGGTGAGGTACTTTTGTGGTCTTTCCAGCTATTGGAAGTGTCTTGTGAGGTACATCTCCAATGGGGCATTGTACTCTATGATGGGTCTAATAAGTGACGAGTAGAGGGGCACTATAACCTCTTTATTTCTAGATGCAAACCCTTTAGTAATTAGATGGGCCACATAAAAGGATTTCCTAACTACTTTGGCAATATGATTGTCAAAGGAGAGATTACTATCTACCTGGGTCCCCAGATCTCTTATTACCTCTTCTGTATTAAGGGGGCTACCATCTATGTGGTAATTCGTGGGTGTTTTGTTTTTCCCAGATGGGATGACAATGCATTTTTTGGCATTTAGCTTGAGGCCATGACTTTGACACCAGGTGTCCATCTCAGTAAGGCCTTTTGGAGGAAGTCTGTGTCAGCCGGAGAGTCAATTATGGCTACCAGTTTGCAGTCATCGGCGAACTTGGTTAGCCATAGTCCTCCTGTGTTTACCTTTACTTCTGAGAAGTATATGCCGAACAGTAGGGGTCCCAGGACCAAGCCTTGTGGGACACCACTTGTAACTGGTTTAGAGTCAGACCTGGAGCCCGCTATTCTTACCATGTGAGTTCTGTCTGTAAGCCAGCTGGCAACCCATCTCGTGATGTAGGGGTTTATGTTCAGGCTGGTGAATTTTTCTGTAATACCTGAGTGGGGAATGGTGTCGAAAGCCTTGGCAAGGTCAAGGTAGGCTGTGTGAACCACCTTTCTTTCATCTATGGCCTTGGTGACTGTCTCAAAGAAGTCAATCAGGTTTAGTAGGCATGATCTTCCCTTAACAAAGCTGAACTGGGTCGGGTGAAGTGTTTGGAGGTTCCCAATGTCTTTATTAATGAGTTCCATGATGGTGCACTCCATAGCCTTGCAGACCAGGCTAGTCAGGCTGATAGTTACCAGCGTCAGTTGTGGCCCCTCCTTTGTGGAGAGGAATAATCCTTGCTGTGCACCATTCTATGGGCACGTAGCCTGTGGAGAGGCTGAGGTTGAAGAGCGTGTTTAGGTGGGGGTTAGTTCGTTCTGTAGTTTGTGCAAGACACAGCCTAGGACACCATCTGGTCCCATTGACACTGTGTTTTTGGCTTTTGAAAGGGCTGTTTTCATCTGTGCATCTGTGATTTTTGGGACACTACAATTTTCCAGTATTCTTGTGGGCCCTTTTGGAGGTGAGGGGGGGTGAAGTTTGCACTGAATCTATCTTCCAGGATGTTGGCAATATCAATAGGTTCAGCATATTTAGTTCAGTGCATATCTGCGAGTTGCCGCTTAGATTCTTAACATAGCTAAAGAAGGCTTTGTGGTTATCTTTTGAACCCATGGCTATTTTTCTTTCGAAGTTAGCCTTGGTTGATTTCATGAGGGACATTAGTTTTTTACTGATACTGATCAGGGATGTCTTTCCTTCTTGGGATCTGCTTTTTTTCTGAACTAGTTTCCTCCTTCTATTCTATAGCCTGATTATGGCAGGGGTCCACCAAACTGATTTCCTTCTCTTAGAGGAGTGAGTCTTGGTTTTGCTAGGGATGGCACAATCCATGCATCCTTGTAGGTGCTCATAGAGTGCATTTGTAAAGGTTTATGCATCTTGGGCAGCATTATCCTTTAGCGTGGGGGTTGCGAAACTTACCACCTCTGTCTTAAGTAAGGTGAAGTTTGCTTTAGAAATGTTTTTTACTGTGGTTTTCTTAGTTGGGGGTGGTGGTGGGGTGTGGACATCCAGAGTGATTAGTTTATGGTCTGATCTAACCAGTGACGGGTTGACCTCTGGTGTGGAACACCTGTCACCCATGTTGGTGTTGACCAGGTCCAATATGTTTTTACCTCTGGTAGGGGAGTTTACCAGCTGATCCAGGGCATTTAAGATGATGAATTCCAGGAAGCACTGGGCCTGGGGGTTTGTACTCGAGTAGTTTTCCCAGCAAATGGTAGGGTAATTGAAATTGACCAATATCAGGGTGTTTGGTAGGACCTTCATGTTTTCCAGTGTCTCCAGAAAGGTGGAGTGGTGGTCCTGGGTCATGGAGGGTGATCTGTAGCAGGCCACAATTGCAGAGTTGCCCGATGTTAGTTGCACATGGATGATCTCAGAGGTATCACGCTGCGTCACTAACCTGGAGATGTAGGTATCCTTGATGAATATGGATACACCCCCTCCTTTTGTGTTTTGGTCCATGCTCTGTGGCCGAAATGTGTGGCATGTAGCCCAGAAGTGCTGGGGTGCTCTCTGGAGCCTTGAACCAGGTTTCAGTGGGCTTCTGATTTCCAAACACCCCTCCCCATCCAAGGTGTTTACCCCCCACATCTACCATATACCATCCCCTGTATGCTATCTTGCCTGTCTTGTCTGTATTCTGACCCAGCCTACCTCTCCAAATATACCTACTATCCTTCCCCAACATCCCACTCTCTCCTAAAAAAAAAAAAAATTCGCCCCATACATAACTGTCCATTTTGCACGCATGTCCACTGGACAAATGTAATCTGGTCTAATTGGCTTCACAACACATTATTGTTGTCCTCAGCCCTCTCTCAGGGGTTTGAGTGTCCTAATATACCTCCAAATTAAGTATATATGCACAGCTGTTGCTGTAGAAGAAATGGACAACTATCAACCTTCCCTACACCCATCCTGTGCATCCCTAGCTACTTTCCCTATTGTCTTTCCCTCTTTGTGCCCCCTTTTTCACCACTTTCCTATCACCCCTTTTTTCTTTTCTTTTAAAGAAATTAGCACGGGGGAAGCGATAATAAGCACTTTTAACCAGTAGTAAGTGGGATTAAGCCTGTTTGCATGGCGCTAAGCAATACCTACACAGATTAAGCAATTTTCTGGCTATCTGTCTGTAAACATATTTAATCAGAAGTTAGCATTGCTTACTGCCACTCAAACCCACTTACAACTGCTTAAAAGTGCCTTAATCACTCTGTATTCAACAGCCCTTGTTCTGCCCAGCAACAAAATAATCAGCCCTTGCCAGACTTGAACCCAAGACCCTACACACAATAGCTACAGCAATTTACCACTAAGCCATCTGAGCTGTAGACATATCTGATGTTTTCTCAAGCATAGCATGTAGCCCAGTCATTCAAAAGTAGGGAAAATGTATATATATATATATATATATATATATATATATATATATATATATATATATATATATATATATATATATATATATATATATATATGTATAGATGAAAGAAGCATGCAAAACAGACCACCAGCAAAATCCAAGTTTATTTAAGCGCTTTTCATCCATATTGACCTTAGAGCAAGAGGAGGACCAACAGATGAATGGCTAGAATTTAAAGAATTAACATGACAGATTAAAACTAATGCCTGCCAAGTACGAGGTCTTAATGACAGAATTTCCTTGAGTTCTGTTTTAAAATTAAAATCAATGTATTTTTATAGGTTTATTAGTTGTATTTTGAATCTGATTGCTTGCAAGAATATCAAGTTTTAACAATTTTATTAACTTTGTAAACATTTTTTTTTGAGGAAATGTTGTAATTACATTCACCAATGGTTAGGTGGGGTGATGTATATATATTTGTCATGATCATGTGATTTTATTCTGATGAAGTCTGAAACTTGATGAAAAGCATTTAAATAAACTTGGATTTTGCTTCTGGTCTGTTCTGCCCTCTTCTTGCATCTATTTGCTGCTTTTGAGTGGTCGAGTATATATATATATATATATATATATATATATATATATATATATATATATATATATATAGTGCATTTAGACATTGGATCCACACTCTGAACTTGTCACTGCAGAACATCTGACCAAAGGCACTGTAAATAGGGGTGTAGAGGTCCAAAATAGGGATCTGTTGTAATTATTGCCTCTATCCCTTCCTCCACAGCTGAACTGCTCTGGCTTGAAACAAAATAACCAGCACTTGAACCTGGACCTTGCACAACATAGCCACAACAATATACAATATACACATATACATATATAAATAAATTACTACTTATAGATATGTATAAGAAGAGTATATATAAGGAGTGCTCAGCATATCAAACAGCCATTATTCCTACATCTGCCACCTTTTAAAATGGCCACTGTTTGATTCTTTCCTACAAATGAGAATTATTGCATGAAACGTATACCCACGCACAATGCAAAGGACATGACACCACACACATGTTTGCATACATAGAAATGTTTATTTGTGTACTATTTCAGTTGCTTATGCCATTTCTTATAGCAGTTAGATGTTTGAAATACATAATGACTGATTAATGCAACTCTCAAACCAAACATATGATATAGTAATCTGCAAAACATAATATATGTTGCTTAATTACAGATGTAGTTCAACAGCCTCCAATTACACTCTGTACTCAACCCCTAGGGGGAAAAGTATCAGTTGTCACAATGTAAATATATCTGTTACATAACAATGCTTAACTTAAAACATCAGTATCACACTGACAGAACTGTGTGTAAGACAGTAAACTCTAGCCCGCCAATGTTCCCATGCTGAAACGTATGAAAATGTACAGACATATTCCTTAATGTTTCTTTTTACTGATATCCCTCACATTGCAACAGCCTAAGTTAAAAGCATTTCCTACCCCTCCCCCATAAAATGTATTACAAGGCCATATAACAGCATTCTACATACACTGACCTCCAGACTGTACAGGGTCATACATGTCTTGTCCAGCTGTAGGCCTCATATATATGGACCTTTCCCCACAATTTGTGTGGGAGTCTACAACATCACTGGAATGATACCAGGAATGTCAGCACCAAATACACCATTACCTATCAGCCTCTTACTGCATGACATCTTAACAAAGCCTGGTATATAGGTGGAGGACAGAGGCAGAAACACAGGGCCATATTTGAAATATTGCTGTCATACACTGTGAAAGTTGCTGGTGTTACAGGATTGGTTGCAACATACCCTTACTCAGGAATATGAAGTCAGAAACAGAAATGGATGTTGCCATGTACTGATAGCAATCAAAGGAGAGAATGCCACTGCTATGTCATGGACAAGACCTGTGTGGAGAACAGACAAAACATAACAGCCAATCCTCTGGCCATCATGTGGATAGGCCCATATTTGAGAGCTATGCAGACAGACTGCACAGGAAGGATTTCTTCCATACAGGAAAGGTAAAGGGACAATGCATACATGATGTAGTCATTTATAATAGTGGGTTGCAATGACATTGGCTATTGGAAGAACTATACAGCTGCCTGCATGCAGTTAGCAAGTTGGGAACACCAACTGGTGGAGAGGCCATCACCTGATCATGAGCATCACCTACAAAAGCCATGCTGCAATCTATTCAACTATTCAAACCAGCTTGATCCCTGTAGTGGAGAGAGAGAGAGAGAGACAGGAAAAAATAGAAATAATACAAAAAACACAAATAATACTAAAAAAAAAAAACAAACAAACAAGGAAGACATCCTAAAGTGCAACACAGAAAAGAGCATACTAATAAAACAGGTATGTGAAACATGTCAGCATGTAACTGAATGAAGTACTTTCTTTTGTAATAATGGTACAGATGATTTTGAAAGATTGATATGTGTCATCAAGACTTGCTGTAATGATGTCCTGCTGAACAACTGCTATGGACATAGCATCTGGCCCTGTGGGCAGTGGGCCATATCTGTCAACTGTGCAGATATGCACAGAATGTCAAGATTTAAGCCATCATAGTGTTTGCTCTGTTCCTACAAACATCTATATTAGTCATGCAAATAGCTGAAGGTGGATGTAATGAAGTCATGAGAAACACATGAGTTTCAGACTTCACCCCACTACCTTCAGAACAGTCATGGTAATGTGAAATGTATCATGCACCAACTTCATAGGTTTGTAGTAGCATATCTATGATCTGTCCCTATAAATCCCCCCTTAATTTTAGGTTTTGTCCACATGTGATGCTCTACTTTGTTGCAAGGCAGAACAGTTCAGCTGTGGAGGAAGGGATAATGTCAATAATTAAAAGAGATCCCCAATTTGGGCCCCTCCACCCCCATTTACAGTGCCTTTTGTCAGATGTTCTGCAGTGAGAAGTTCAGAGTGTGGATATGATGTCCGGATGCACTTCATAGGTTCATAGGTTCATAGGTGTGTACTAGGCTAATGACCTTGGAGCCTTTACAAGCCTAGCCCATAGGGTTACCTTGGCATCATGCCACCCGGCCTTAGTTCCAAGTGTCTCTGTGGAGTAGAGCCACTGGAGTGATCCCTGTGGTGAACTTTTCTATTTCACATCCACTCTTCAAGATTTCTCTTGAAGAGGGCCAGTGAGATGCTCTGCTTGACATGTATGGGAAGTCTATTCCATAGCATGAGCAGTCTCTGGGTTATGAACCTGTCCCTCCAGCATGTTCTGTTGATTGTGGTAATGAGGTTGAGGTCTCTGGAGTGTGTGGTGCAGAGGGATTGGGATTTTTTTAGCTATAGCATTTCTAACAGAGCTGGGTCAAACATGGGTTTGTAAGTCAAGAAGAGATTGCCTCTAAGTAGGCGATATGAGACAGAGAATAGTTTGAGTTTTTTTAGTCTGTCCATACAGGACAAGTGTTTAAGACCTAGGATCCTCTTTGTGAGGTACTTTTGTGGCGTCTCCAGTTGTTGCAGGTGTCTAGTGAGGTACATGCCAAATGGGGCATTGTACTCGATGATTGGCCTAATGAGCGAAGAGTAGAGGGAGGCAATGACCACTTTCTTCTTGGATGCAAAACTCTTAGTAATGAGATGTGCCACATAGAAGCAATTTCTGACCACAGTGGCAATGTGGTGGTCAAAAGAGAGGTTGCTGTCAACCTGTGTTCCCAGATCTCTTATAACACCTTCAGTGTTCAGTGGACTACCATCAATGTGGTAATTCAAGGGAAATGTTTTTTTCCCAAGGGGGATGATGGTACATTTTTTGGCAATGAACTTAAGGCCATGGTTCTGACACCAGTCGTTGGTGTCATTGAGACCTTTCTGTAGGATGTCAATATCACTTGGGGAAATTAATAATAGCTCCCAACTTGCAATTGTCTGTGAACTTTGTCAGCCAGAGCCCCTTTGTGCTGGCCTGGACTTCAAAGAAGTAGATACCAAACAGGAGAGGACACAGGACTGAACTCTGTGGGACTGCACTCGTGACTGGTCAGCAGTCTGACTTGGAGTCAGCTACTTTCACACTGTGGATTCTATCTGTGAGCCAGTTTGCAACCCACCTAGTGATATAGGGATTGATGCCTAGCATAGTGAGTTTTTCTATGATTCCTGAGTGGGAAATGGTATCAAAGGGCTTGGCCTGATCAAGGTAGGCTGTATGAACTACCTTGCCTTCATCCACAGCTCTGGTGACTGACTCAGAGAAGTCGACCAGGTTGAGCATGCATGATCTGCCCTTCACAAAACCAAACTGTGTAGGATCCAGAGTTTGGAGATTCTCTATATCCTTGTTTATTAGGTCCATGATGATGATGCATTTCATATCTTTGCATATCAGACTTGTCAGGCTAATTGGGCGATAATTCCCAGGGTCTGTAGTCACTCCTCCTTTGTGGAGAGGGATGACTGTAGCAGTGTGCCATTCGGTAGGGGCAAAGCCTGAGGTGAGGCTGAGATTGAACAGGGCACATAGGTGAGGTGCCAGTTTACTCAGTAGTTCATGTAGAACACAGCCAGGGATATTGTCAGGTCCCATAGAAGCTGTATTCTTGGCTTTGGACAGTGCTGTTTTAACCTGTGCAGCATTTATACAGGGTGCCTGGCAATCTACTGGTATTGTGATTGGTCCTCTGAGGCGGAAAGAGGAGTAAAGTTAGCACTGAATCTGTTGGCCAGTATATTGGCAATATCTGTTGGCTCAGTATAGGAGGCACCGTTGTGCAGTAGCTCAGAGCAAATCTGGGTATTGCCGTGGAGATTCTTTACATAACTCTAGAAGGCCTTGTGGTTGTCTTTACTATCTGCTGCAATTCTGTTTTCATAGCTAGCATTAGAGGATTTATTGAGGGATCTCAACCTTTTGTTGAGGCTGATAAGGGAGTTTTTCCAGTCTTGGCACTTTGCCTTATTCTCCTTCAGTTTCCTCCTTCTGTTCTAGAGTTTTTTTTATGGCAGGGGACCACCATATTGGCTTCCTTTTTTTTGAGGAGAGTGTCTTAGTTCTATTGGGTATGGTGAGATCCATGCATTTGTGTGCATGTTCATACAGTGCGTTTGTGTATGATTCAGTGGTCATGCAACTATTCTCCATTTGCATGGGTGCCGTGAAGCTACCCAGCTCTGTTTTTAGGAGCCCAAAGTTTGCCTTGGAGAAGTTTTTCATGGTGGTTGCCTTTGTGGGGGGGTGGTTGGAAGGGATGTGGATTTCCATGGTTTGTGGTCAGATCTAACTAGGGAGGAGTTGACTATTGGTGTAGAGCAATGGTCGCCTATGTTAGTAATGACCAGATCAAGGATGTTGCTACATCTAGTGGGGGTAAGAATAAGCTGGTCCAGAGCATTGGAATTAATGAATTCCAGAAAGCATTGGGCAAGTGTATTGGTACATGAGTAATTTTCCCAGTTAATGGAGGGTAGTTGAAGTCACCCTGTATGAGAGTGTTAGGTTGGACCTTAATATTCTCCATGGAACTTACGAACATGGAGTGTGAGTCATGGGACATGGTTGGGGACCTATAGCAGGCTATGACCTGAATCACTGTGTTACCCAGTGTTAGCTGCATCTGAAGTATCTCAGATGTGTTATGTTGGGCTACCAGACTGGAGGTGTGTGCATCCTTTATGAATATGGAAACACCACCGCCTTTGGAGCTTCGGTCCAAGTTCTGAGGCCAAAAGGTGTAGAATGAGGTATAGCCTGGTAGTGCAGGGGTGCTTTCTGCTGCCTTGAACCAGGTCTCTATTATAGCACAAAAGTCGATGTTCTCCATTTTAAGGAGTGCTTTGCGCAAGTGCATTTTGAGATTTAGACTTTTAGCATTGAGCAGCATGACTCTCAAATTGCATTTGTTTGTAGCTGTTACGGTGGTAATTTGATCTTTGGAACACTTTCTAAAGAAGGCACTATAGGAGTGGCAAAAGCCTTGGCCAGTATCCGGATGTTGCTATGCACCAATCCCCAGACCTGATTTTGGGTGACAGGATCCTGTCCGTGCCTGCTCCCAGGGGTGGGACCAGCCACATCCCCTGAGGCGGTTCCACTTGAAGGTGGTGCAGGACCAGCAGGTGAGGAGGTCCTGGAGTGGTTCTCAGACATGCTGTGACCTGGTGCCATGACCAGATTAGGTGGGAGAGGTGGGTCCGCTGGGACCAGCCTTCCCAAAAGTGCTATGGTGTTGCAGTTTTAGAACATATGTAGGTTAGTAATAGTCAACACAATCTAGGATTAGTTATAACAGCATGGATAGATATTCCCAGTAACCCAAAACACCAGATTTGGAACAGCTGCAAACAGAACAGAAGCAGATATGGAACCACAGTGGCCATTACAACAGCAGGCAGGTTACGTTGGTAGTAACAGGCCATCAATTATAGCGTTTCAACATGGAACATTAATAGAAACACATTTCAATATTTGTTGAACAATAGGACATATGTCCCAACAGTAGATTTGGTGTAAACATACCCACTGATTTGTGTGTTTAGATTATTGCTGCAGATATGGTGGGGGGGAGAGTTGTCAATCAACAACTTATATATCCTTGCAGTCTGAGGTCCTCTGACCTTTTTCCCTGTTTATGTCTTCTAGTTACTATGTCAAGGGAATGGCTGCCTGCTTTCACAGTGAAAGAAAACAACACAATTATACATTTTGTGGTACTGCATTATGCCATCTTATTTGGGCACAGGGCTCATGATCTGTAGGAGAGGACCACCCTGTGGAATGATCTCATCCACAGGGTGAATGATGCCAGCCTGCATAACCGCAGTTATGAGCATGTGCAGCATCGGACCACCAACCTGATCTGCCACACCCATCAACATACTGCTGCTGTTAGGAGGGACCAGCTAGCCACAGGTAGGTGTCATGCCATCCAGCCCCCACTGACATATGCTGAGGAGCTCCTCACCAGCCTTGGGGCATCCACCCACCAGCCAAGCCAGCAAATTGTAGATAGCATTGTGGAGGTGGATGCCATCCAGACAATGGACAAGGAGCATGCAGGTAAGACCCCAGGATACCTTAACAGACCACTGTTGCTTATCCATCTTTATCTGTAAAGTATCTACACACACATATCAGATAAGATAGTCTGTTGTTGCAGTGTAGTAATAAACAGATGTGCATAATCTCTTGTATTGTGGGTATGTACTGTAGATGTACTGAAATGCTGCTCCCACCCTGTACCAATGCCACAGGTGTGGCTACTACCATTATGTCTCTCACACAACTATGTAGGTCCCTCTAGTATACATGTGGGGCAGCAGCCTGTAGCTGGTGAGTATGGAGTTGTTTTGTTCAGGTTTGCCAATACACTGGCCATGTTATGGCCATGATATTTGCCATGCACACATTTAACACACCGACCCCTAATGCATGCTGTACATGTTCACTCATTGTTGCTGTTAACTGCACTACATCACAGTGGCCACCATGGTGGCATATCTGAAGGATATGTAAGAGTCCTGCAGTATACCTAAGAACCTGTCAGTGCAAGATGTGTAGACAGAGATGAACATATTGGTGGGACAAATGGTCTACGGTAGGGACATGTCTGAAACATTACCCTTTTACAGTGGCTACAACACTGTATACACCACTATTACAATGGCAACTGTTCCTGATGTAAACAACCGCAAATCAGAATATCACATTCCACATCTTTTACAACCTGTAATGGGTAACCTAACATGAGCAATGAATGTGTAATTAGGAATCCTATGTTAGGACAACAAATACGGGGAATACATAGCTTAACAAATGCTGGAAGCATATGTGTGCACACACTCCAAATAACATATTGTGAAAGCAGCTTGTGAGGTAGTGACAGCATTCACTCTTCTTGAGTACAAACCTTCCCCAAAGTACAGGGCCTCAATGTCACACCAAGTGATGGACTGCTGTCCAAGAAGTATGTCCATAACATTTACCCACTCACCTGCATCAGAGACAGCCATGGCATGCACACATCTTACAAACCATGGAATGGATCCCATATCTGAAAGGTATCACTCAGGAGTGGGAGAAGTAGCCTTATCTCACCATTGCATATACCATGGCAAACAGGGCAGACAGTCATGTATGTGTGTGTATGAAGTATGGGACAACATCAATGTAGAAAATAAACAGATGCCCATCCAAGACAGATGACAACACGTGTTGCAAACTGGTCACGGAGGTTGCCCAGACACATGCAGCAACACTGAGGGACTAGCAGGAATGTCTAGCAAGTACAGCTTGTGCAGTATCTGTGTCAACAATTGTCTGGAATCTGCATATGTGTGGCCTATGGGTTAGGGTAATAAGATGGAAGAGTTGTTCCACAGGAAACATCATCCAGAGCTCTCTACAAGTAGCATATGCATAACATCAAGTATCCCAAAGGCATGTCTTGCAATGTGTAATGGTGTACTGAGACCAAGACTGAAACCTACAGACAGAATTAATAAAGGTACATGTGAGGCACAAGCAACACCTCACCCCACCTCTGGCTCACCATCCCCATTTTTAACTTGCTGGTGCCCTGTACACTTTTAGGTTTGCTGTTCATTAGCAAGAACTAGGCCAGTAAACATGGCATTCTGAATATGGAACACTGCAAAATAACACTCATGTGTGAACCATAGTTGTCAAGCATCTGCAATAAGGCTGAAGATGGGGAGGGGTGTCATCCTGAAACGCAACAGTGAACTGAAGCATACATCTAAAGCTCCCTAGGAATGGCTGTATCTGAACACAGTTAAGGTCATGAATTGTGCCAGACATAACCCTAACTCCACAGCAATAGTGAAGGCACTATGTGACCTCCAAGGCCTGTGCACATGAGCTGACCTTTCAGCCTGGCAGAGTTTGGGGTCATTTATAGGGCAGAGTAACCAAATAATGGCAAGTGAGGATGGGACATGCTAGTATACCCCTTCCTGGAATAGTGACTGCTGTAGTTCACTTAACAGGTGCTGCAACAAACCATTGTGTTCAGGGTGTGCACACATATGCAACCCAAATATTGTATGCATCTCATTCAGCATCTGCACGACTGACACATTTGTTTGATACTGCATTTGATTGCACGTCATATGTCACATATGGGTGTGTAATGTTAACAAATGCAGTACTGTGGCCCCATTGCATATCATAGAAGAGGCTGACATGTCAACAAGGGTGTGTACGCTCCTCATATCCATATTATGCTTTGAAGGTTATTAGTGTAAATGGATTTTATTGTTCATACATGCACTGCTGATGATGAGATCTGCAAATCAGAGGTCAGGCATTAACTATTGATATCAGTCCTCATATTATCCCAGGTATGTATCAGACAAACACATAGGGGCTTTGGGCAACAGAGCAAACTGCCACAAATATACACATTCAGCAATGGTGTGTATACTCGAGTGGTATGGTGCACAGTACATGCCAGGGTGCTGTACATTGGCACAGCAATACTGTGTACATGAGTGCAGTATGTTCCAGGGGAAGGGGCATCACCTACTAACACAACTCATGCATCAAAGAGATGTATAATGTTGGTAACAAGGATTGAGTATAGCTGCAGTGCATGCTGTTGAGTGCCATAAGTCATGCATGTTGACTGTTGGATAATGAGAGGTCTGTGTAATATCTTTGTGCAATCTCACCTGTAAGTGTGTGTGTGTGTGTGTGTGTGTGTGTGTGTGTGTGTGTGTGTGTGTGGGTAGAGGTAGCAGTAATGTACAGGTCTTAAATCACATTTTTTGTTTTCGCCTCACAGGTGGTGAGGTGGGTCAGGGTACCTCCAGCAGGCAAACTGATGTTAGTGTCCATACAGACTTTGACAATGATGATAGGTATGGTGAGGCAGAGGCAGGTTTGTCAGGGGCTGAAGCCTTGCCATCGGTTGACATCCCACTTTTATTCACCCCATCCCCGCACACAGTCACAATGCCCATACATACCCCATCAGCAGTAGCCATAGATAAGGGACAGTTGTTGAGTGCTGGCATGGGGCAGGACAGTCTGGGGACTATGGCAAGTTTGTCTGTACACAGCAGCCATAGCTGGATGACCGTCGAGGTACCACACAAGTAGATGTACAGGGGTGCTCGTAGGAGGGTTGCTGGTCATCATGCCCCTGGCATAAGTGCCACAGCAGGTGTCACAAGATGCATGTTTCAGGCCATCATGAAGGCACAGGCATGTATATAATGTTATACCAGACAGAGTCTGAGGCTCTAGAGGGCTACTCATTCTGCTGTACTTGACAACATCCGTGATCTTGCATAGATGGTTGGGTGAGATGGTGGGAATTCTTGACCATGTGGTGTCCGTGTTAGAGCATGTGGTGGGAGCAGGGCATCTTCCACGTGGACATCGGTCAGCAACACCAACAGTTGGAGGTCTATGTGAATGTGCAACAACTCACAGCCGCTCCCGTAGTGGCTGTACCAGCACCAGCAAAGCAGGGGGGTGCTGACCACACTACAACACAGCAGGTCATTTGCATGTGGTCATGGCCGGACCCAACAGGGACATAGATCCAGCAGACAATTGTCATCATCAGGGGAGAGTACCATATCTGGGCTTCTACCCGATAGTGCCCGTGGAACCCCTGGAAGGCACAGTTACAGTGTCCATGGCCAGAGACTGTGAAATGTAAACCCTACATTGTACGGTCTGCAGCTGTCCAACAAACTCCCGTATAGGGCAGCCACATTGCAGAACTCTGTGCATACACAAACACACACACACACACACACACACACACACACACACACACACACACACACACACACACACACACACATCACCAACACAGGTAGGGCACCTCCATACCTGCACACATCACATCTGCACAGCCCAATTGTTAAAGAACCCCATAACCCACACACATGATGTCAACCAAACAGCTCAGCCTAGGCCTCTGGCAAACCCACAACACACCCTGTGCATAGGATGATACCTGTGCCACATCCCTGTTATCCATACCATCGATGTAGGGACATGATAATATGGTTCTGATGCACAGGGTGAATGTACTAAGGTTTAGCAATGTAATGCTGTTTAACATGTTTTCAGCTGGTATGTTTAATGCTTACATGTTAGGGTGTGTAGCTGTCCAGCTATGATGCATTATAGCTGTTATTAACACTGACTGATTGTGGTCTCCATAATGTATTCTGTTTGATTTGTAGGTGTCTATGTGTCAGCATGATGCTGGTCTGCTGTCCTTTCCTACAAGGGGTATAGCACTGTGGTGACATACTGAGTGTGTCATATCCTGGGTACAGCTGAACCCAAGTAACAGGTCTGTATAACAGTTACTGCATGTGCCACATAGCTGATAGGTCTAAGAGGTGTATACAGGTGAGTGCATGGTGGCTGATGTCAGCAGTTCTTCTGCAATGGACAATGGTAAGTGTACTGGGTGGCACACACCAAATGTTTGTGAATAACATACACACACACGCGCACACGCACACACGCACACACGCACACACACACACACACACACACACACACACAGGCTTTTATGTTGATGAAATACACAGAGAATACTGCACACATGGATGTACTTAATTTTGCAGAGAACTCATTTTGGCATATGTAATTCCACCAAGACCAAATAGCCAAAACACCACATCAGTAAATACTCAGTCTGCCAGTTCAATGTCATTGACGATGGTAGTGGCAGGCTATACGTCCTATTCCCTAATGTAGTGCAGTCCTGGAGTTGGTAAACATAGGTGTGCTGGTGTGGGTGGCACAGCCCCCCACTTTGGAGGGTGTGGGGTGGCACAGAACCACACATAGTGTGATTAAGAAATACTTAACCTGTTAACATAAACTGTACAGTATAATAACAGACTAAGCAGGGGGGATACACACAACAATAACCCCAATGTGGATGGCTGTGCCTACAATAACCACACCCAACTATATATATATATATGTATATGTATATATATATATATATATATATATATATATATATATATATATATATACCATCTCCAATATTGCTGTACAGCTGTACAGTGGGGAAGAGGGCATTTACACATCCACTACTAGTTTTGATGGAATGAATTTCCACAAGATGATTCCTCTGAAAAGTTACATTTTGCCAGGTCATTCTCCGTCAAATGATCTGAAACATATAATTTCTGCAAACAGAAGTAGATCCCTTCACATACACACACAATTACTTTGCAACTCTGAGAGTAGAATCCCTACCTAGGTACTTATTGCTACTAATGTGTTTGGCCTTAATTGCACACACCACGGAGCTTTTAGGATGAGGTGTGTCACGAGTTTCCTGTTAAGTGAAGAACATCAACAGGCCTTGTACAGTATGTTAATGGGGGAATTACTGGGTGTTAATAAACAATGCATAGTATGACATACTGTCATATACACATTGACAAACACATACAGTCATAAACACCTTTGACAGACGAGGGTTTAGCAGTGCTAAATAGCTTGCCAATGAGTCCATATTGTTAGGGAGTTTTTGCACACAGCACATGCATCATTGGGCTGGATAGTGTAATCAGTTACCTGTATGATTGATGGTGACAGCGGTCCTCATCCAGCGGACCTTGGGACATGTATTTGGGGGTATCATGGTGTAAAGACAGTATACCAGCACACACATCCCACATTGGATATTGTAGTCACTGATACCCATGATAATGCTCTGACATACTCACAATTATACATTGACCAGGACTACAATACAAACCCTTGTCTATCTAATCAGTGTTACTACAGGGATATGCATTTATTGCACATTCCACATGGATAGTAGGGTGAGGGTTTCTTATGGCTCTCCTAATGTCAGCAACATCACCATCCCTTATAATGTATGGCAAAGTTTACTGTGTTTGGAGAATGTGGCCTCAGAATGCTGTCTATGCACAGTTAGACACAATTGCACACACACACACACACACACACACACACACACACACACACACACACACACACACACACACACACACACACACACTAACACACACACACACACACACACACACACACACACACACACACACACGCACATACGCACACACACACTCCCACATTTGCCAGGACTCAGAGGGTAACCCACATCTATCTACCCATTTGTAGAACAGTGTTATGCTGGTAATGCAAGCTCCATGTAGCCCATAGGGTGAAGAGTGTAACAAGGTATATTTACTGTGAAGTACAACAGCAGCCGTTTCTAAGTATAGCAATGGAGGGGAGTGTAGTGGGTGAGAAGGCCCCCAGAAGATTTTGAACTACAAGTTTACAAACACACAGACACTGTTATACTCAATAATGCACATACAAATTTGTCAGTACTGAGGTCCATAGGTGTAGGTTTTCCAAGATGTGTACCAGCCTAATGTCCATGGAGAGGTGACAAGAGTAGGGCATGTGAGTACATTGTTACCATGCCACCCGAAATTTGTCAGCAGGCCATCTATCAACGGATGCCACATGAGTGATCCCCAGGGTGACAGTTAAAGTCAGCATCCACTCCCCTGGTTTTCCCTTGCAGTGGGCCAGTGATGTGCTCCAATTGATATGTATGTAAAATATATTGCATAACATGGCAGTGTCTGGGATAGGGACATGTACCCAAACGTGTCATGTCGACTGTGGTAGTCTGTTTGAGGTATCCATGGCATGTGGTGCATACAGAGTGGGGTTTCCTAGCTGTGGCATTCATAAGACAGCTGGGTAAACATGTAAGTGTCAGTCAATCAGAGATTGCCTTTAAAAAGCCAAGATGAATACCTGAAATCTGCACATCTGTACAGAGGACAGACAGAAAGTAGCTAGCCAACAGGTCATGCATTAGGATGAATATTCTGACAGACAGACATCTGAAACTGATAGGTATGCCATTACTACATGACAGCAGTCCTCAATGACATGTCCTAAAACATAGTAGTCTACAGTTAATATCAACATAACAAATCAATATTCAATAGGAGATGCATAAAAACATACAGGTCAAACACCAAGAACACGATAGTTGGTACAAAGAGTCCAGGTTTGCATGCAGGGGGCTATGGTTCCAGTACTACACTCTGCAATCTACTCTAACTTGGAAAACCACTGTTAAAAGTGGTGATGTAGTGATACAATACATGCATGTTTGACTGTTTATAACCTGGGATACTAACTAAGTATGAAACACATACAAAGAGAAAAGATTTTGGCACTACCCATGTATACTCAGGTGTTCCATCAGTATACTCACACCCCTTGATACTGTAATGACAGCACATATAAGTATGTTATGTACATGGAATTAAATACATTAATTAAAGATGTCATTACCCTGCTATTTTATGAGACATGAAAGTGATCAATGGTAACAGGCCTGAGCTATGCTTAACAGGTGTAAGCATTACTTAAATGTAAATACTAAGCAGATATGCGCACTGGTAAGCAAAGCCTACATGGTGTAAGGGCCTATACACTTAACCGTACATTAGCACTGCTTACCGTCACGCAAAACCACGCAAACCCACTTAAAGCTGCTCAAAACTCCCTTAATCACTCTGTATCCAACAGTCCTTGTTCTGCCTTACAACAAAATAAGCAGCCCTTCCAGGTCTTGAACCCAGGACCCTGTACACTATAGTTACAGCAGTTAACCACTAAGCCATCCGAATTGTGACAATGTCTGCTGTTTTTCAAATATATCATTCAGTACACATACTGAATAGTAGTGAAAAACTGCTCTGACTACTACAATTGTTTAATACTTGGAAGTGAAACAGGTGTTGAATTAGTCATGTTCTTATATGTAAATATACACATATCAGATTAATATGGTGGGATACATCTGAGAAGGTATACACAACACTCATGTTTACACATAAAATGATATTTTATATATATATATATATATATATATATATATATATATATATATATATACGTTTATACATATGATATATATATATATATATATATATGTATATATATATATATATATATATATATATATATATATACATGTATATACATATTCATACACACATATCTATATATCTATATATTGTACTCACTGATACCCATGATAATGCTCTGACATACTCACAATTATACATTGACCAGGACTGCAATACAAACCCTTGTCTATCTAATCAGTGTTACTACAGGGATATGCATGTATTGCACATTCCACATGGATAGTAGGGTGAGGGTTTGTTATGGCTCTCCTAATGTCAGCAACATCACCATCCCTTATAATGTATGGCAAGGTTTACTGTGTTTGGAAAATGTGGCCTCAGAATGCTGTCTATGCACAGTTAGACACACACACACACACACACACACACACACACACACACACACACACACACACACGCACGCACACACACTCACACACACACACACACACACACACACACACACACACACACACACACACACACGCACGCACACACACACTCCCACATTTGCCAGGACTCAGAGGGTAACCCACATCTATCTACCCATTTGTAGAACAGTGTTATGCTGGTACTG